>NC_066365.1:1564107-1867142 GCF_013377495.2 Cygnus atratus
ACCTCATAAGACTGTAATTGAAGCAGAATAGCAAGTCTTAACTAAAAATAGATTCAAGGCTCTTAAGCTGTAGTACCTCCTTACTGCCATCAAGAACTGGAAAATGGTCAGATGAATCCAAGAGACACTTTGTTTTGTCCATCTGAATGTCATTTCTAGGCAATTCGTACGTCTCAGACTTCCTCATCTCACCAGAAGGGACAAGAAGCAATATGCCATAGAGCATGTCCAGAGAGCCTGTGTATTTGGCACATTTTGGATCAGTCTGCAGAGTGAATATTCAGTCACAGAATAACTCCAAACATTTTTTTTCCTTACATTTACTTCAGATTTATTTGTATATTCTTTTATGATTTTTTTTCAAAAAATTGAGTCTCCGTTTGTACGGCTGGAAAATTTTAAAATCTACTGAATTTTTATGTATGTTGATAAGATTATTGGGATGCTGTTCCTTCTGTAGTGTATTTGAAAACCACTCAGTGCTTCTACCTGACAACTTGATGTATTTTAGTATGCTACTCAATTAATCGCTTTAAGTGTTTGCAGAAGACAGGAAATGAAGCATCATGGTCAATGCTCATGATTTTATTGCAATGGTTGTGAAATCATGTAATTAGATGAATTTCTGCTATTATGTTTCTAGCCTTTACAGTTATGGAGGAAGGGAAGGAAATGTGATTCAGAAGACTGACAGAAAAAACTCAAAATACACACACCTCATGACTTTAAGGTAGTCTTATCACTTCTTTGGGTCTAGCTCACAATTTGTCAGTCTGAGGGCAGGTAGCATTTCTGAAGATACAAAACCAAGTCTGATATAGGAGGTGGTTTGATTCTTCATGTGCATTACGGTTAGTGTTTCCAAATATATTTCTATAATGGAGTGCTAGTGTATTTGATGTTTCATTAAATGTGTCAGTTTTAAAATTCTTCAGAAATCAGTCTCCACTTATGGTTATTCTTAAAGGTCATGAGGCAGAAAAAAGTAAAGGACAAAGTTAAGGGAAAAAAATGGAGAAGATCCTACCCTTGGAAAAAAAAAGTGAGCTATGTTACCTGTGTTTTATTTTTTGCAATACATGCATGTTGTCCTTTTGACTAAGTTTCTGTGTTTCCCTTAAAGTGTTTCCGTTCAGTAGTGTCTCCAGACAGAGGTAGTTTGGCTTTTAATTAAAATACAATTTTCAGGTTTTTTAGTGTGCTAATGAGACAGCAAAAATGAATTCATTGAAAGAGGAACAGATATCTAGACCTTACAGCAGTGAAAGTTAGAGCCTCATTAGTAGCTAATTATGCAGAACATTGTATATAAATAGAGCTGTTATGGCATAAAAAAAAAAGCCTCAGTGCATTACCTAATGACATAAAATGTTTACAGTCTGTTCGGAGTATGGTATAATGTCTTAGTGAAGTAATTAATGGCATATTTAACAGTGACACAACTGGAATCGCAATTGCTTTTCAGGTACAAGTTGAAGGCAAGGGAATGCGAAAAAGTCTTTGAGGAACAGATTATTTGTCCACTAATAAATATAAGACTATCAGCAGATAAAAGAGGAACACATAAGGTAGGATAATGTCCCTCTCTGACAAGGGCAGACTAGAAAATACTTTATTCTCATTTTTTCCAAAAGCAAGAGTGAGATGCCAGAAGTCCAAACTGACACTTCCAAAAAGGGATGGTTCCTTGAGAGAACTGAGGCCCCTCTTTTGATAACTAAGGTGAAAAATATTTTGGAAATCTTCCTTTTAGATTAAAAAAAAAAAAAAAAAAAAAAAAAGCAAGCAAGACCAATAATACACACAAGGTGAAAAAAGGCTTTTTTTTTTTTTTTTTGACTATAAGGACCCAGGGAATTAGAGAGAGATACTCAAAATAATGCTCTTATAGCAAGTTAGAAATGTTTCCAATAAACTGAAATGTAAACATGATTTTTCACTCTGCCTAACAAGAACTGCATATGCAGCTTTTTGGTTAATTATTATTGTTATTATTATTAATAATAAAGAGCATTATATTTTCATAAGGTAATGCTTCATACTAAGAATAAAGATGCAAACAGAAATAACTAACCATAGCTGCTTAGATGCAGTATAATAAGAAATGGTCTGAATACCATAGCAGTAGTGGTAGGGGAATGGCTGAAGGAGAATGTTTCATCAGGGGAAACATACTAACTATGGAGCCTGTCTAGCACATCGGAGATAATTTGGATGTAAGTAGAAAAAATATTGTGAAAAGCTAGAGAGGGTGAGAAGGCAGATGAGATGTTTATGCAAATAAGAAAGCCATGTGAAATGATCTGAGCATTAGTCATGATGATTCCAATTACTGTTATATTGACTAGCAGCCACAGAGCCACAGAATCAATTAGATTTTTAAAAATATAAAAAGCTATTCCTTGCTCAATTTGTTCATCAGTCAAAAAATTTAGAGTTTGTTCTGGGAAATTATTTTGGTGCAGTGACCAAGTTAGAAACTGATCTAGCTGTGGGTAGGTGGATGGAAATTATATTGCAATGAATTCTGTGCTTTATTTCTTATCTGTGACACTTGGTGAAATGACTTGGAATGGATGGGAAACAAAGCTTCTGTGTTGGCAGTGTTGAATGTGTTAAAGACACCATCAGCTGTACTGGGAGGAAGAGTTAATGTATTGCAAAACCCTTTTATAACAATTTCTGCAGAGGTTTTGATATTTTTCTGCTTTCATTATGAGATAAATAGTCTGTATAATATTGTGGTTATTAATGTAAATTGCTTCGTATATCGAATCAATGATGGAATCAGCTAGTGGGGAAAAAAGCTCTGGTAGATCAATCTTGATTAGAAAATTTATGGATCAGAATGGTTTTGGTGATAGTAATGCAGTGGGACAAATCTTGTCTTTATTTGTATTGTTACTTTTGTATTAAAACCCTACCTAGCTTGTAATTCAAAGATTTATTTCCTATTTTTTTATTAATTCATATATTTATTTAAAAATATGCTTCTGTTACATAGCTATGAAAACATTGAATTAATTCTATCTGACTCTTTAATAATGATGAAAAATTAGGATTCTGGAAGAACAGTATGCAGTTTAGCTCAGTGTATTGCTTTTAAATGATAATTTTGATAACGTGATAAAGGAAACACTGGATATTCATGCAAAAATATACAAGCAATGCTCTTTTTCTGCAGCACGCATAGAATATCTCCTATTTATTTCTTGTTTTAGTATCACATGTAGATGATTTTAAAAAGTCATATAAATCAGATTGACAAGTAGTGCTAATTTATATAAAATACTTCAGTGTTCTCAATATTATATATTTTTCTGTTTTTATTTACTCTTCATACAGGAAGAGTAAACATTCAGCTTGGTAGCAATAAACAGACTTTTTTTTTTTTTTAAAAAGAAAGCTTTAATAAAATATTATAAAAGACTAATACAGACCTTGTTGTATAACCATGAAGACAATGCAATAAGCTTCTGCAAATAAACCTTTACAAGAAAAGGGCATATAATTAAACCTTTTTGTTATACGTAAAGACAAAAGTGTAGAATTAAAATTACATTCCTCAGTGTTCTCTGTAGGAGAAAATATGTTTCGTTAGGATTGTTTCATACCACATTTCCTCATTTGGAGGCACTTTTTCAAACTTGGAATTCATTAAGTCAAATTAGAAACTTCAACAGGATTTTCATGAAATTTCTATCATTCAGGCAAGGTAACATAGAAAAAAATATGAACTATTTCATATTTAATTGCTTGTGTTTCTCTTAGCAAAAGAATACACAAATATTTTATTACTGTGGTGTCTATTGTATAATGGATTAACACAAATAAGCTATTGGGAAGCCTACATATGTGGAAAATTGCCTAAAAATGCTAATCTAAAACCACTTTTTGCTTTCAGTTTTCTCTACTGCCCCTTAGAATCTTTGTGCCTCATTTTAATTTATGTGATGAGATATCTAGGTCTATAGAGTCACGTAGAAAAACAGGACATAATATTAGCAGCTTCCAGAGACTTTCTTCTGAAAAAAAGAAAACATTTCAAAACATGAAGATGTAAATTAAAAGTTAACTCACATGGTGTATTATGAAATACAGTTAGACGTGTCAAAATCCCATTAAGTCAATGGAGAGTTCTTTTGCCGCAGTGAGAGTACTTGGTTGATTTTTAAAACTGAATTCCAATTAGACACTCATATCTGGCTAGGTATTTCACATCTGTTCACCTACATTTTCAAATCCTTATCCAAGGAGCAGAATTATATTTGTTATACATGGTGATTATGATTGTTTAGATAAAGTTGATGAAATAAATTTGAAACAGCTAAAAGACAGCCCAAGAGATATAAAATAAGTGGTTAGAGATTAAATCCATATATCAATACATAAGTAAGCATATTGACTTTGGGAATTACAGGGCATCTTTCAGAAGTGTTTTCAAAATTACAGAATAATAAGCAATAACAATGAATCATCTTTTGGAAAACCCAGGCCTTGCTTAAATCTGGCCAAAGAGATTTATTCCTCAAAATTTCCCTGATTTTTATAAAAATTAAAAGAAAGTATATGTATTTAAATCTCAGAATACTCTTATTCCTGTAGTTTTATCCCCTTCCCTGTGAAATAAACATAAAATGCAAGAGCAGAATAAGAGGGAATGTTATAAAAGAATATTGTGGGATTTATATTATGTTTTGCTATTTGTAAAGAAGAAAGATAAAGGGCATGACAATGTGGTGGTTTGGCTGGGTAAGCCAAGTATTTTTCTGGTCCTAAGTAGGACCAGAAAATAGAAGTTTCTAACTGAAATGTTCAATGACTTCTACATCTTGTAGAAATTGTGGTGCAGTTCATTCTGACTCTGGTTCACAGGCACTGACAAGGAAGACAAAAGCAGTGGCCTATTGCTGAAGGTGACAGAGAGCTTCTGCTTTTTTCCCCATATGTGAACTCACCTGCAGCTTCATCCAGAAGGAAGCATCACTGGTGAAGCACATGGTCCTCAACACAGAATTTGACTTAGTAAGTCCCCGAGTTTTAAAGTCATTTATATTGCAGCATGGCTACAACATTGCTTATTTCAGAGTGATTCTGCAGGGTTCATTCATGCATGTGATGATGCACTCAAAAATCTGTGTGTTGGATCAACAGAATATTTTTTTTTCCTTCTCTTTTTCAGTTCGATTCACAGTAATATATGATCTGAAGTGAAGTCCATGCCTCTTTATTAAGGTAATGAATAGGACGTGAGACCCAGTCATAAAGGGTTACAGAAAACTTTTGTTTCTCTTGTTAAGTGAAGACATAGACAATCTCAGAGTGGTCACTGATTCAAAAAGCTGACAAACTCTCAAGCCTTTCCCCCTAATGCCACAGGATCAAACCTATTTTAACATAGTAGTGAGTCAACCTCTTAGTTTTCCTTCATGATGGGACATAATGGTGTTTCCAGACCTGACTTTCTGGACAGAGATGTAATAGTAAAGGAGAAGTGTATTCCTAACTGACAGTTTTTTTTGTTTGTTTGTTTTTTTTTCCTCAAAAGAGGGGAAAACTTGATTGGATAAGCCAAGACCTAGTGCCCAGTGTCTTTTGTCATCTTGGTTAGTTAATGTCCACATCAGATGTTATTGCATAACTATAATGTAGGTTTTTCCCAGGTCCTTCATTATATTATTTTTTTTTTTCCTGCAATTCACAAAAAAGTGAACACAATGCTCTTTGGAAAGGGGATCCAGGGTGGACCTTAGCTGTCACTATGGTGTGCAAAGACATCAATGATCGTAAAGAATCTAGTATTTATTTGAATGAAAATGAGTCAGTAGGTGGAAATGTGTTTTTACTAGTAGCTGCAGAAAATCCTGCAACATGGTTGTTCGGTTTGTCATGTACCTTGGTGATGATCCTGATAAAACAGAATAATATTTCTGATCTTTCTTACCCTATTTACTTTGTCAGTAGAGTAAAATTTATACAAAAGAGATAAAAAAGACAAAGGCAGTTTGCAAGATTTAACCTACTATCTTTACATAGGTATAACAATTTGAAGGCAATCCTCATATTTTTACTGTGAATGATAACATTTTTATCTAAGTGCTAAAGATATGGAAAGAGTAATAAAGAATTCATGCTCAGGGCTGCTATTTTAGTTATCAATAACTACTTTCTAGAGCACAAATTGATCAATTCTTCTATTTACCGATTAAAACAAAACTCTCTTGACTTTAATGACTGTGTACCAGTAAAAACATGATGTAGATGTAGGCTCAACTTCCAAATACTGGAAAGTATGGACAGTTAGAGCACCTATAAGGGCAAAAATTGCTTTGCACTTTGTAGTGACAGGAATTGCTTACCTGACACGAACTGAGATTGTAAAATATCCTACTCAACTCTAATTTTTGTAGTGAATGATTGGTATTATTGTTTGATAGACATCAGTATAATCATAATTCTCATTCAAACTTGTATTATTAATGGCCTCATTATTCAAGTTAAGTATTTCAAGAATCAGTGCAAAAAAACACTGAAAGTACTCTTTTTTTGTTGGTGGTGGTGAAGGCAAATTAGGTGATTTCTTAGGTAGTTTTCAGAAGCTCAGCTTTTTGTGATATCATTTTGTAGTTCACAAATACTCATTACTAAATTTTTATTTTAAAAGCACCCTGAAGAAAACTAAATTTGGCTTGTGCCATCTTGCCTAATGCCAAAATGCCACACTCACTGAGTGGTGTTAGATAACCAGCACTCATACAAAATGTTCCTGGGATTGTATGTTCCCCATCATTGGTTGGAGTTGTGAGTGGAAGAAAAACTTGTAAACAATAAATACTTTGCCAGTGACTGCAAAATGTGGATTCTGATTTTGTTCTATTTCTTTCCATTTTTATTGACACCACTGTCAATAATCTTTGTAAAAACTATTTCTGTGCTTATTTAAATTTTTAATGCTCAGCTGATACAGCAAGCTTGTATACATTTCATCCTGATTTATATTACCAGAAGGATATGGCCTGTCCTTAGTTTGTTCTTCGCATTCATTTTCTTCTCTTTTTGTTTTGAAAACCTGTGCAACTGATTTTGATAAAAAGTCAGATTCCAACAAGGTCTTTTAATACCAAATTGTCTTTTTTTATTGTTATAAGTAAGAGTATAGTGTACAGTATTGCACAGTAGGTTCTGTTTATTCCTTTGGTGCAAACGCTTCTAGGATGAAGTTCAGACATTGTCATATGTTTAGTGTTTTGTCATTTAACATCAGAAAGGGTTCAACTCTTGCTTTTGAAATACAATGAACAGAGATCATATTGCCTAGAATATGAGTGAGTAGAGGAGTTAGGCAAAATTGGGATGCCTATGTTCAAATATACAATAAATAAATAAATAAATAAAAATACTCTTCTATTACATCTCTGAAAAAGATTCCTTGTTATCTTATCCTTGACCACTTCAAATTAAACTTCTGTATTTGCTCCCAGAGTGCCTGATCTCAGTCTCTCTAGCTTGTATTAATCTCTTCTAACTTAAACCTGAAGATGGAAATGCTAGGACCTTCTTAATCTTTACAGCCAACTGACAGAAAGAGGCAACACCCAAGAACAGTTGATACCTAAGTTGAAATGACCACTGATTGCCCTTCTTGTTTTCAATGACTGTTGCAAGCCGGTGGTTCTTTCTTCTCTGTAAAGGCACTTACCCAAGCCTGTGACCACCCGATTGCAAGCCAATCCCACCAGAAAAGAGCTAGCTCTCTCTGAAGCAGACTAGACACATCCATATGGAACAGCACTGGAGTAATGTGAGAATGTTTGCAGCACACCAGGGATTTATAAACTGAATATGTTGCTTTGTATGGCATGCCACGAGACATTGATCAGAGCATGTGGAGATGTTTGCACACAAGCAGCTGGAGCAGCATTGAACGTTATAGAACAGTGCTGGCAGCTGCATCTGGCCTGATCTCATCTGTCTTGCCTGGGCAGGAATTCTTGGAGTAAGCTATTCCCAGATCTGCACCTTGATTTCATCTCAGAGGGAGCTAGTTAGCTGGTTCCAGCAGACAGCCCATAAGCAAACTGGAATGTATTAAGCAGATGATGAACACCCCAAGATGTGAGTGCAAACTGAGCACTTATAGTATATGCATGTCCAAAACAGGCTCCAGAGCTGGGAATGAATTTGGATTTATTTTATTTTATTATTTTATTTTTAATGAGCTAAGTTCCCCTTACCTACATCTCTGAAGAGTTCTACTGTGAGTACATCTTATTACAGCTGTCTTCACAGGCATTTCCCCTATGAACTGGCTGGCTAACAGGTGCTGTAATCCACAAAGATTAACCAGGTGGTTGAAAACAGCTAGGGGAGAACATCCAAGCTGGGGAGCTTTTCTTTATCATTGTTCTTAACACAGTTATTATTTGAAATGTATCCCTATATGTGATCAATAATTAATAGTGGCGGTTAAAAGAAAAATAAAATAGAAATCATAATACAAGGAGCCAGGGAGTAACAGCAAGTCTAACACATAATAGATCTATCTCAGTGAGTTTCCATTTTCAAAATGGAAATGACAGAACAGGCAGCTACAGTGATTTTCCTTAGTCTGTAAGAAATATAAAATTCCAGGAAACGTGCTTTTTAAGAGTAGCAAAATATTTGTAGGAACTTTTAAAAAAAAAAAAAAAAGGAAAAAAAAAGAATGTTTAGTGGCATTATTTAACATGGCACCAAGGGAAAGTTTGCAATTACTTGGGGACTCTCAGGTAAAATGACAAGAATTGCTGGCACTGCAGAAACACAGATGGAATTGTGCACAATTCATAATGAATGATTATCCAGGAATTAAAGTGGAAGGCCAAAAAGAGAATAAAGAAGGTTATCTACTTTTAGTGAAAAGAAATACTACTCGAAGCAAAACTAACTGCAAAGAACAGAAAATACATGTAAGTGCGTAGAACTAAGCTTCTCAGATTTTCTTCATTTTATAAATATCCATTACACTTTCCATCTTCAGCTGGGGAAAGAACTGAAAAACAAAGTGCACGATCCCGTGAATGACAGTACTGCTAAACCATAATGACAGCCTGGCTTGTGCAAGGAAGAAATGAAGGGAGCAGAACTGCAGCAGTTTTCCTTTTCTCTAAAGGAGATTAATCATGCCACCTGAAATATCAAAGATTAAAGCAATAACTTGTATAGAGAATTTATACAATGCTCATCAGGTGTCATAATGTAAACCAAATGAGCCAATCTATTACAGCACTACAGTCATTCCTATTAGTAGCCACGTACCAGGGGAAGGCTTGCCACACACTGCAGCCTGCAACTATGTGCCAGATGAAAGAGGCTTTTACCACAAAACAGCAGCTTCTATCTCCTGTACATACTGTGACATACGTATGAGAGACATTGTGACATACATGGAAGAGGCTTCATCTGCTTTATGAGCCATAAAAATATGTGATTAAATGTGCTGCCCTCTAAATGGAAGCAGCATCAAAATTTCAGCTGAAGAGTAATAGGATTAATCTCAAAAGCACATAAGGCAGTGCTTTAGAATAATGTGAATCCTCCCTCTCAAACAGTTGTAACAAGTGTGCAGCTTTTGCTTGTTTCTATCATATCTACTTAGCCTACTCTGCAAATATTTGATTTATTCCTATACTTATAAAATAAATGAATGAATTTATTGCTGCTGTTTGTGTCACCTACAAATAAATTGGCATGGCTTACTTTCCAGTGAACTGCTTTAGCAAGCATATCACTCACATAAAAATTTTGTTAGGGTTCTTGGCTTTTATAAGTCACAACAATAGTGGTGGAATAAAAATAAATAAAACCACAACAACAACAAAACAAATCTAAGAAACTGCAGTAGAGAAGTACAAGGCTCTGAGATAAAAAATAAGTTAATTTCCTATGAAATATACCTAGACGTTTTGATTATTAATTGCCATTTTTAGTTATTTAATACTTGGGTGCCCTAGGAACATGATAAATGAGAGTATGAATGATAAATGGGCTTGTGACAGAAATTAGATGGAGCCTATTTCTTGCTTTGTTTTTGGTAACATACATCAGGGGAAAGACCGTGGATTCAGAGAAGACTTTCCCCATTTAAGGAACTGGGGATCAGCTTAGAGAATTTAGAGCAATTGAAACCCTTTGTGTGAAAAGATACTTATTAGTTAGTATGACAAAGCCATAAAGACCAATCCTTGCTTAATGAAGAAATCAAATTTTATGGAAGATTGTTTTCTGTTATAACAAATACACCTTTTTAGGAAAAAATATAAAACCTCGGTGCTATTTTCTCTAATCTTTATTGGGGTTAAATGCATTATGGCAGAGTTAATAGTGTTTTCTGTAGTGATATATTATCTGAAGTAGTTTGTTTAACTATAAATTCCATCCTTTTTAGTGGAAAATTTCATCTTCCCCATCTTCCTTTTTGCTTCTCCTGCAGTTGTGAATTGATAATACTATCTAATGATACTGGCAGTTGTTTCTGTTTCACTTAGGAATAAGGCTTGAAATAATTGATTTTAATATGTAATATGAACCCTAATTTGACTTTAGTTGTATCATATAGCATTTAGTTGCCCCTAAATGTTTCTAAGTTTCATTTAAACATGGAGTTGTAAATACACAGGTATGTGCTCTTCTCCTATTTGGCTTGTTAACTTTCTTCAAAAGGAAAAGAAAAACAAGAAGTGTGGATGACAGGTAGGATAACAAAAAGCATTAAAAGCCAGCAATCCTATCTCAGCTTTTTATCTCCTCCATTTAAAATCAGATTTATTGTGTCAGTTGTCTGTTCTGAATGGTTTACATTAATTTGGTATGCAGGGTACCATACGCTTCTCCCTCCGGGATTTGTGTTTATATTGTAAGCATTGCTTCTTTCAAGCTTGTATTTGTTGTATTGTATTGTATTTTATGTGTCCATGATACAGGAGAATGTGACCTATAACGTGACCCTTCTCTTTTTTGTATTACAACACACCAAATACTTTTTCACCGTCTGCATAAAATGCATAAAAAGACTAGATTGGCATTTATTTCAGCATGGTTATATGGAACTATGGGATGCTTTCTCTGGCACAGATTGCTTGACACTTTAAGCTGATATGTGTTAGGACATCATAAAGCTTTATCCCAGAAGAGGTATTAATTTATCTCAGGTGGCATCCTTGGGATTTGTGTTTAATGTACACGAGGATCTATTTTGAAGGCTATAAGGCAGTTTCGGTAGCAATCAGCAGAGTTCTGTGGAATGTCACAAAGCCACAGTCAAGCCAAGGCAGTGCCTTGAATCAAACCATTGTTTCGCAAGGAGGTCCTTTGGTGTGGCTGGATACCTTTGGTGAAATATAGCATCTGTTTCAACTTGGTGACTTGGAACCGAACTTGTCTTATTCTGTGTAAAATTAATTTAAACATTCTACATCTAAAACAGAACTGCAGTCAAACTCAGGAGAGCAAAACAGAGAAAGCTAAGCTGATAGTTCGTGTTCATAGGTTAGTGACTTCTAATTCAATTGTTGAGTATCCACGTATGCAAGGGGGGGGGGGGATATAAATATAGATGTTCAGTTCAGAAAAGTGCTAAACCTTTAAAAATAGTTGCCAGCCATAAATCATATATGCTGCAGTGTTCCCTGCAATGTTGCAGAGAACAGACTGGAGAAACACGCAGTGAAATCCAGCTGTTAAAAGTGGTTGCTAAAGCATATAACAATGTAGCCACTGGGATCAATTTTTATCATGCACAGCAATTCAAAGATATTCAATAAGTCATTAGCAAGATTAATGAACTCTAATAAAAAATGCAGGCCCCTGTTCCATATTTTATTCAGCTTACTGTAGCTTAAAATTGCATTTTATGATTTTATTAAAGATATTACTTAATTTTTCTCAAATTGGTCATTTTATTTAAGTTAAAATATATGAAATAGATTTTTTTCCACAGAGAAATAGGATTAAAAAAAAATACTTTATATAGTAAAGTACCTTTATACCATAAGTAGATATCTAATCAATAGGCTCAAGTCTGCTCTATTATAGTAGCATAAGGCTTAGAGTGAGACTTTGAGACTGGGCCAGCGCATAATTGCACTACTTTACTATATGCCTCAAGTATAAGGGGTGTTATATCCCAATCATATATCACGTAGTGAAGATTATTTCTTTTGGTGACTTATATGTTGGTGGAGCCCTGCTAAATCTAATCGCTCTCAGCCCTCCTGCTCAAGAGGAAAGTATTGCCTTTGCAGGAGCTGCTTTATTCATTCCCATATTCAGACCTTTAGTAAGAGAGGCTTGAAGCCGTTTGCTCTGCTGTGGGAGCAGCCCATCATGTAGGCTTGGATTAGAAGTCTGCTGCAGCCTTCAAGCTGCCTTAGCGCAAATGTGAGGGGCGAGTGATGGCAGGACCTGGCACAGGGGTCAATATTTCTTGTTCATGTCCTGAGGACATTAATGCCGGTGGTGGTGGTGGTGGGGGGGGGGTAGTACTGTAGGAGGCTATTCTTGAAACTAGGTGCATTCTGGTATGGAGAACCAGCTTTCCACTGAAGGCAAACCAGCCTAATGAGACCTTCAGTACAGCTTGTTCAGGTGATACTATATGACTCATAGGATCACATTTGTTGCTCTTGCTAATAGTTGTGAGATTCCTAAATTGGTTAATGGAAAGTGACTCACAGAAACAAGTTATTCTTTGCCAGTGATTAAGACTGAGAGATACTTAACTGTCTTCCTGCATCTGTGTTATCCCTGGCATTACTCCTCTGCATCTAATCCATTTCTTTAGACTATTTCACCTGGTCTAAACAATTCGGGGTTTGTGTAGCGTCTGAGAAGCTGCTTGTCTTTCATGTCCTGCTACGTAGTGCTCTTCCACAGGAAAATTTCTACCAGAGATTTATTGTAGCCCCACTCATTTCACATACATTTGTAGTATGCCATCTCTAAAGAATATAATTCTTCAAATAAACAAACAAACAGAAAACAAAGGAAAACTAAGTGCTAGTAAGTAAAACTTGGTGGGACATTGGCCACTCTTTCAAAATGTAGTTTTCAGTTACTGTTCTGGGAGTCTGTGACATTCACTTGACACATCCTTTGATGTTCCTCTGTGATTCTTCTGAGCAAATTTGCCCTAGAGAAACTGGTCACAACACGGTTAGCCACCATTTGTTTCTCCTTTTGTGCAAGTTTTACTTAATAACTACCTCAAGTCTTCCTTTATAAAGCTTTGCTCTGGAGACCAGATCTAAGTGTATTTTTATGATTTAAAAGTTAATTTAAAGGACATATAGCATGTTACACAGTACAAAGTTTATTTTTGATTCTTAGGTCCTGGATTGATTGGTTTAATAACATTTCTTAATAAAGTAAACAATGCATTTTATTTCTGTGGGCTCATGGGATGGCAAGTAGGAAGTTTCACTTTATAACTTGGTGGCTTTGACTTACCAAAGGATATTAGTCAGTCCAATGCCATGTAATTGCTCTATATGCACAACTCTTATTTGAAAAATGTCTCCACAACATTTGAAAATGCATATATTTGCAGAATATAAACAAGCTTTCACATTCAGCTATCATGTGCAATTTGGGTATTTATTTAGAGCATATTTCTTCTACGTCGAATGTTTTGTCCATAGGCTTTGTGGTCCTGAATTATTATTTCCAGAAAGCAATCTTACTGGGAGGAGATTCAGTGAGTTCTTCAGTTATGAGTTAAGTTAAATGTTTTCTTAGTAAAATCTTGTGTGCTCCCTGCTCCCCCCTCAACCCTCTCCCAATCTTTTCCTTTCAACATAGACTTATATTGTTCATCTCAATTCCATTCCATTTACTTGCCTTACATTGGAGAAGGGAGAATTGGCTGCAATATTTTAAATATAATGATGAGCGATTTGAAAAAGTACTGATTTCTACCAAGTGTTAATTTATTGTATTCTTCTCAGAAAACCTCTAGAAAAGCTGTTATTTTATGGATTCCAAGAAGGTTTTCGAGAGTTGAGAAATGTGAGAAGTGACCTATAAACTATAACTGATTTTGGATCTTAAACCTCATTTGTTTTCAGCTGAATACATGCTTTCAAATATAATGAGATTCTGAAAATCTCTTATCTACTTGAAATGTGAACATGAAAGAAATGTGTATTTGATCTTACTGAGAAACTGTGAAATAAGTTTCGTACTGAGAAACAACTATCCTTCTCTACTTAACAAATGCCATCTAATATATTAGAGCCCTCTAAGGTTTCACATGTACACAATGAGGTACAGAAATATTTTTCTAAAAGTATTATCTTGTATTCTTCAAATGTATGTGAATGTAGAGGGCATCAGTTCCTTGTGGCATTTCGAAGTAGTCTACAGACAGCAAACCTGCAAAATGAAATATGGAGGGTGATAAACAAGGAGAACACTTCTGAAGGAAGACAAAGAGAACACACATAGGCCTACTTTGCTGAGACAGGCAATAAGTCTGGCTCTGATTTTCATTTATGGCAAAGCCAGCCATGCTTTCTCATTGTTATGAATTTCTGGAGTTCATACTTTCATACTCTGTATGTATCAGAGGCTCATGGGAGAGGGAAAAAAATCACTTGAAATGCGAAAAACAAGAAACATACTTCTTTATACCTTATCTTTGCAGATGTATCAAATTTTGTAATTACAATATTCAGGAAAAATGTGTTATATTTTCCCAAGCTACTAGCAAGCAATGAAGACAAAATATATAACCAGTATGGTTCTAAATAAGCACAGGTAAACTTACAGTCCTAGTTGATTCTCACCATGATCACACATCTTGGGGAACAAAAGGTTCTATATTTTTGAAAATGAAATGGTTCTCAAGTAGTTTTCTGGTCTGAGAACAGAAATCATTAAGAGTTTTTTTGTCATTTGGAAAAGGAGTCACTCTCTTTGGATCCTGTAGAAGGACTGTGAAAGATCCAGATACAAGCTAAATTTGAGAATTCAAAATGCAGAAACAAACAAGTAACTAGAAATGAATAAGAAAAATGAAAACCCAAGTTAAAAAAAAAAAAAAAAGAATCAGTTTATATATGCATGTTCTAGCTGTTTGAGATCAAGCCCATAATATCTATTATTCGCAGAACTTTCCCAAAAAACAGTTTACTTCTGTTAAAATGTCTCCAAAAATACGCTTAGAATCAATGAATAATATAAAGGTACCTATGTAAATGTTAAATGATTTCTAGTCTCAGTTTAGCCACCTCATATATGCCTCTCCTACCAAAGGTGTGGAAGCTTTTTAGAGTGAAAATAACAGTCCTTCCTCCCTACTATCTTCCTGATTAAAGCCTACACCATGCCGCTCCTCTGCTGGCCTGAAAATGTTGTCCCAGAGGAGATGATCACTTTGCCTTCTCATTTCTGCTGTGCAAAAAGTTGAATACACAGGGGCATATACTAACAGCAGAGTAATGCCACAAGTCTTGGAAGAATGGTTGTTTTGTTTGTAATTTATTCATCAAAAAGGTCAGCTCAGACACATGACATCTGTTTTCCACCGTGGTTCCGATTTTACCAAATAATTTTGTATGCTGCTCAACGTTTCAGTAGGAAGACAAGATTAATTACATGTTTCAGGAGACTTTCAAAAATAATCTGAAATACTGTTGCAGTTATGAGCACGTAGCAAAATCATTCCAGGTAAGATTCAGTTTGGTGTCTTATAGGCAGAAGCTTGGGAAGAGATACTGTGAAATGAGAAAACGTCTAGTTTGAAGGAGAACCATTATGGGATAGGATGTATACAGTTATTAATTTGGAGAACTGAGCCTTCAGTAGGAGAAGGATACAAAGTGGGCCTGTAGCCTAAAAATGTGTTAGTTAATATTTATAATGTGCATTCATCTTTCTCTATTTCCTGTCCATGTGCTTAGCATCAGTGTTGGCTGGACCCATATCAAGTGAAAATGATACAAGTCATTTATACAAAGCAAAGTGATTAATGTCTATCGAGGTAATTGGAAGTTTTTTTCTTCGTTTACAGTGCTGCTTTATGTACAGCATATATGCATGGTACATAAGGTACTCTACTAACAACACAGATAGATGTTTTATTGATCTCCTTCTGTTCCACTTCACTAACTGGAGCTATTTTCAGTGAGGCATAGCAGCAGGATAATCAAGTATGCATTTAATGCTAAGACTGCATGTAGCTATCTGGAGAAGCTAGGTCTAATGAATTCAAAGAAATAGCAGGCTTCTAAAACTTATGGTGAAGAGAAGAAGATCATGAGAAAAAAATGTTTTGAGGTAGCGAGGTTAAAATGATTTAAAGCACATTGGGGACCTAAAAAATGGCAAAGGCAAACTGTTCTCTGAAATTTGAAAACAAGAGTTGTCTGTTCTAACCCATATATACGCTTTTGAAAACATTCACCCAAACTAATTTTATGCACTGCAAAAATAAAGCAAGAAGAGAAAATTATTAAGTAGAAATCATGAGAAAAAAGTGGCTTTTGTCTGTATATATTTTCAACATTTTTTTTTCTACTGACACTATGGGTTATATAAAAATACAACTCCTTGGTAAATATTGGAAATCAGAAATGCTTGAGCTGGCTTGAAACACCAAAAATGTAAGTATAATCTGATTCATTATTAAATAACAACTTTAGAGTTATATTTTCTATGTAGACAGAGTCGCAGTTAGTATAACTCATATTAAAATAATTGAGAAAGCTATGTCTTTATGTACAAGAGTACACATGTTATCCAAATGAATTCAATTAAATGCATATCAAGACTCAGTCTCGCAAACATTAGGAAGTGTCTGATATTAGCTATCTGAGAACATCTCTAATTTATCTCCACTTGTACTTTGGCAGTATTAATTACATGGCTGCATTATTTTTTTCCATATAAGGTATCATAAATACACTGTAATTTTACAATAAGTTCAAATGTACAAAGGGGAATGAAACTAGTTAAATGAGAAAGAGAATGAAAAGATAATTTTGAATGCTTTACTCAATAGGTGGCCTCATTCTAATATCTCAAAATCAGCTGCTATATTTTTTATTTTTATTTAAAATCCATGAAAATGCATTAATTAAATTCATAGTACATACTGTATGACAAAGTGTTAACAAAACACTGAAGAGAAAGAAATCCATTAAACTGGACTCATTAAAATTACTAATAGTGAAATGAAATACATTGTAGTCCATTAATACCTTTATCGATGATCTGGATGAGGGGATTGAGTGCACCCTCAGTAAGTCTGCAGATGACACCAAGTTAGGTGTGTGGGTCGATCTGCTCGAGGGTAGGAAGGCTCTGCAGGATGACCTGGATAGGCTGGACCGATAGGCTGAGGCCAACTGCATGAGGTTCAACAAGGCCAAGTGCCGGGTCCTGCACCTGGGGCACAACAACCCCAAGCAGCACTACAGGCTGGGAGATGAGTGGTTAGAAAGCTGCCTGGCAGAGAAGGACCTGGGAGTATTGGCTGATAGTCGGCTGAATATGAGCCAGCAGTGTGCTCAGGTGGCCAAGAAGGCCAACAGTATCCTGGCTTGTATAAGAAGCAGTGTGGCCAGCAGGACTAGGGAAGTGATTGTCCCCCCGTACTCGGCTCTGGTGAGGCCGCACCTCGAGTACGGTGTTCAGTTTTGGGCCCCTCACTACAAGAATGACATAGAGGTGCTCGAGACAGTCCAGAGAAGGGCAAGGAAGCTGGTGAGGGGTCTGGAGAACAAGTCTTATGAGGAGAGGCTGAGGGAGCTGGGATTGTTCAGCCTGGAGAAGAGGAGGCTCAGGGGTGACCTTATCTCACTCTACAGGTACCTTAAAGGAGGCTGTAGCGAGGTGGGGGTTGGTCTATTCTGCCATGTACCTGGTGACAGGACAAGGGGGAATGGGCTAAAGTTGCGCCAGGGGAGGTTTAGGTTGGATATTAGGAAAAACTTCTTTACCGAAAGGGTTGTTAGGCATTGGAATGGACTGCCCAGGGAAGTGATTGAGTCACCACCCCTGGAGGTCTTTAAAAGACGTTTAGATGTAGAGCTTAGTGATATGGTGCAGTGGAGGGCTTGCTAGTGTTAGGTCAGAGGTTGGACTAGATAACCTTGGAGGTCTCTTCCAACCTGGATGATTCTGTGATTATTTCCCTCATTATCACATCATGGAAGCTGTGAATATAAATATGCCTAGAGAATCCCATCATTTTACAATTTATCAATTTCCGAGAAGAATTTTTACCTACATTTTACAGAAGTGTAGGTGCAAAGTTACTAGCCTGAAGTCCCACTGGAGCTAAGATATAAATCAAGATCTCCATGTTCCAGGTTAGTGTCTGGAGCATAAAACTATAAAGGGAAACTTTTAGTCTAAATTTGAGAGAAAATAAAGGCCTTATTGATTTTAAGGGCATCTGTTATATTTTAAATTCTTCATTATACTATGCCATAATTTCAAAAATCCTTAAGAAAGATGGTGGTCTTAAAATTACATCTGAAGTCTGCTATATAGGATTTCTATGAAATGAATACAGTGCTGGAGTATTTACACCTACTGGGGTTATACTGGGCCTGAGACACAAGATAGTTAAGTCCAAGTCTAACATAATGAATAGTTCTGGTTAGGTCAGCTGAAATATATTTATGTTGAAAGTAAACACAGATTGAGATATTAAGTAGGAATGCTAGTTTCAAATTCTACTTATCCAATGTCATTCTCTAAACATTTTAAGTAGTATGATATTGTGAATTACTTATTTTAATTGCTTTCTTTGCAGTGACGTTTATGTAGCTTTTTAGAGATTAGAAGATAATTAGTGAAGGGGTCTTATAAAAAGGATGGAGAAGGACTCTTTACTCAGGTAGATAATGATAGAACAAGGGGGAATAGTCTTAAACTAATAGAGGATAGACTTAGATTAGACATTAGGAAGAAATTCTTAACTGTACGGGTAGTGAGGCACTGGAACATGTTACCCAGAGAAGCTGTGGATGCCACATTCCTGGAGGTGTTCAAGGCCAGGTTGGATGGGGCCTTGAGCAACCTGATTTAGTGGGTGTCATCCCTGCCTATTGCAGGGGGATAGGAACTAGATGATCTTTAAGGTTCCTTCCAACCCAAGCCATTCTATGATTCTATGGTTATGCAAAATATAAAAAATATAACAGGAACAAATTTGTGCGTAATCTTAGTGTGAGAGCAGTTTTTAAGTCTTGCAAAGACATTTTCTTGTTAGTCTTTGAGTACTCAAGTTTAGAGTATTAGGAATGTCCACTGAATTAGTTCTTCACTTCTTTCCACTTGCTGTCATTTGATGAAGGAGTAATTCCAAGACCTAAAAACATTACAGTGAGCTCCAGCCCAGCATTTTAATCAAGATCAGCATCTTCGGGATTTGCTGCTCCACCTGGCTGCATACAAGTTCATGGGGCCTGATGGGATTCGTTCCAGAGTACCCAGAGAGCTGGCCGATGTCATCCTGGGGCCTGTCTCAATTATTTTGCAACAGTCTTGGGAATCCAGAAAAGTCCCAGGTGACTGGAATCTGGCAAATGTGGTCCCAATTTTCAAGAAGGGCAAAAAGGAAGGTCCTGGCAATTACAGGGTTGTCAGTCTCACTTCAGCGCCTGGTAAAATTATGGAGAAGGTTATTCTGGGAGTTATTGAAGAACACCTACAGAACAATGCAGCTATTAGTCAGAGCCAACATGGTTTCACTAGGGGAAGGTCCTAACAAACTCAATATTCTTCTATGACAAGATCACCCAGCTAGTTGACCAAAAGATGCCAGTCAATGTAACCTTTCTGGATTTCAGTAAAGCTTTTAATACTGTCTCTCACAGTATCCTTCTGGACAAAATGACCAGAATACTGTTAGATAAAAGCATAATAAGATGGGTGTACAATTGGCTAATGGGTCAGGCCCAGAGAGTTCTTGTAAATGGAGTTACATCAGGCTGTTGACCTGTCAATAGTGGGGTTCCCCAGGGCTCCATTTTCGGACCAGTCCTCTTCAATGTTTTGGATGAAAGACTTGAAGGTTTTTTGAGGAAGTTCGCAGATGATACCAAATTGGGTTGGAGCTGTTGACTCCATTGCGGGTGGTGAGGCCTTGCAGAGAGATCTGACAAATTAGAGAGCTGGGCAATCACCAACAATTTGAAGTTTAACAAGAGCAAGTGTTGGATTCTGCACCTGGGAAGGGGCAACGTTGATTATACATACAGACTTCGGGAGAAGATGCTGGAGAACAGCCCCACAGAAAGGGATTTGGGTGTTTTGTTTGACAGCAAGCTGAACATGAGCCAGCAGTGTGCCTTGGCAAGCCAGGAGGGCCAACCATACCCTGGGGTGCATCAAGAACAACATTTCTAGTCGGTTGAGAGAAGTGATTGTCCCACTATACTCTGCGCTGGTGCGGCCTCACCTTGAGTGCTGCGTGCAGTTATGGGCACCACAGTATAAGAAAGACATAAATCTTTAGAGAGAGTCCAAAGGCAGGCAATGAAGATGGTAAAGAGTCTAGAGGGGAAGATGTATGAGGGGGATGATGGCTGAAATCACTTGGATTGTACAGCCTGGAGAAGAGGATACTGAGGAGAGACCTCATCATGGTCTCCAACTTCCTCACAAGGAGAGCAGAGGGGCAGGTGCTGAGCTCTTCTCTCTGGTGACCACCAATAAGACCCGAGGGAACAGACTGAAGCTATGATGGGAGGTTCAGACTGGACATCAGGAAAAGGTTCTTCACCAAGAGAGTGGTCGAGCACTGGAACAGGCTCCCCAGGGAAGTGGTTGCAGCACTGAGCCTGCTGGAGTTCAAGAAGTGTTTGGACAGTGCTCTCAGACACATGACCTGCTTTTCTGGGTGGTCATTTGGGGATCCTGGAGTTGGGCTCGATGATCCTTGTGGGTCCCTTCCAACTCAGATATTCTATGATTCTATGATCTTCTTGACCAATTTGTGGTTCCAACCATGAGGGTTCATACACTTCTGTGAACCTACCCAACTTTATTCAGAAGTGGACCATCCTGAAATTGCATATTTATTTACTTATTTATTTAGGAGTGGTCAGTGTCTCAAAGTTGTACTCCTCTAGCTATTCTTATTTCCTCAGCTAGAGACAAGAACACCAGGCAGATCTGTCTAGAAGAATGTACATAAGGTGCTATTTCTTCCTAGTCATTTTTATCCACTGACAAATTTTGAAACTAATCTTACATAAATCTCTAATTACAGCTGACACCAATATTTAATTAGCTGCTGAAGTATTTAGTCTTTGAAGATATGGAGCTGGCACCGGCGAGCCATTTAAATCGGGCACAGCACAAGCAGGATGTGGAGCTCTTGGAATGGGTCCAGAGGAGGGCCACTAAGATGATGAGAGGGCTGGAACACCTCTCCTTTGCAGAAAGGTTGAGGAAACTGGGCTTGTTTAGCTTGGAGAAGAGAAGGCTCCGTGGAGACCTCATAGCAGCCTTCCAGTACTTGAAGGGAGTGTATAAACAGGAGGGGGAATGCTTGTCTATGTGTGTTGATGGTGATAGGACAAGGGGAAATGATTTTAAACTAAGACAGAGGAGATTAAGGTTAGATATTAGGAGAAAGTTTTTCACTCAGAGGGTGGTGAGGCACTGGTTGTCCAGAGAGGTTGTGGATGCCCCATCCCTGGAGGCATTCAAGGCCAGGCTGGATGCGGCTCTGGTCAGCCTGCTCTAGTGGTTGGCAACCCTGCCCAGAGCAGGCGGGTTGACACTAGATGATCCTTAAGGTCCTTTTCAATCCAGGCTATTCTATGATTCTGTGATACTTACTTTTGGTAGGCATTGTACTAAATGCATTTTTCAGTTTGTGACTATTTTTCATCAATATTCATATATGTGTTTATAAAAGCAATGGTTCTTTAGAGAAACAAAAGTCATACTGAGAGAAACTATTTGAAATAAATAAATAGTTTTAAATAAACACTTTAAATTTTGGAAAGTCAAAGGCAAAATTTATTCAGCATCTTCCTCATTATGACTCAGACAAAAAGGATGTCATCTGAGAGTGGGCTTGTACCCTAGAAATATATATCAGGCCTGCAGGTATCTGGCGAGAGAGGACAGCTGGAAAAAAAGAACAAAACCTCTCATGGATGAATTGTACTAGTGGGCTGCAGGCTTCTTTGAGACTGAGCGCTATTACAGCACTGAGTGGGCACAAATGAAAAGTTTCCACAGGAATAAATTCAGCATTTTTGAGACTGGAAAAGCATTTGCCTGAAATACATTACTTTTCTTTTAGGATAATATAGATTAAAGACACCATGACATCTGGTCATGGAGAAAAGTTGAGACCAATTACCTGAAATTCTTGTAATAGGAACTTTGAAAACTGGTAAGAAAAGCATGCGAAAGAAATTTAACTGTGTAGGATGTAAATATGTTTTTCAAATGCTTTTTTAAGCATTGGATTTGGCACAAGAGTTGATGTAGTCTCATTGATGCATGGAAAAGTCAATAGTGTTTTCCTACTATTGGGTACTGTTCCTGGATTACTGGTGGAGGAATTTTCTTTAGTAGTTTACCTGATTTAATAATAAGAAAAATTTGCTCTAAAACCTGTGTTCTGATAAAGCCTCTCATAGAATAATGTATAATATTAAATACCACGTCACTACTTCCGAGATTAAAACATGCCACTACTTTAATGGATACATGTTTTGAATGTATCCAAGTATTGTACTGTTAGGCTCTATTGTTTGTGATAAGAATACAGTAAAAAAGGAGCATGAGCTCTCATAGCAAAAATAAAATTGATTTCACTTATTATCTTGAGTGCCAAAACGAAGGAGAAGGGGGAAAAAAAAAAACAAACAGTGGTAAGCAGTGGAAATTACAGGTTTAACACCTTTTCCATGTCAATAGTTTAAATTATTTTGAGTAAAATTTTGATATAGATGGTTTATATGTTCAGACCATAGATTTTTCATCGTGAATGTCAGGATAATTATGTTTAAGAAAAAATAAAATAAATGCCTAGTTCTTGTTTCTTGAGACTTATTTTGTTTCAAATTTTCAAAAGGTACTGCTACTCTGAGCTGGTTCCCAGTGACCCATCAAAACCCTTTGGAAAACTGCAGGTTTTTTGATGGAGTTAACTAACGTAAGATCATTGGCTAGTAAGAAAATTACTTATATACAGCAAATTGTGGTTGAGTACTGCACCCTTTTGCATTTGTTTGTTTTGATTTTTCTTTATACTAATGAGACTGATAGAGCTATCTGTTGAAGTGAAAAAGATATGGATTATTATTCTCTAGTATAAGCATGCACAAGAGACCCTTGAAAATGCTAAGAGCCACATGGGTTTCTACCATGCGTAGAAAATACACCATTTGTATTTTGGGGGATTACAAATTCATAGTAGCCTCTGTGAGGCTACTATGTTCAAATCCTTTAGGTTTTGAATAACTGTTGTCTATTTTTTGGAAAAGCACTGTTTTTCCTTTGTGATTATTGAATTTCTCCAGCCTCTCTGTTTTGGGCAATTACATGAACATATATACTGCAATAGTGATTCTGACTGCAGAAGTATATATTTCAGTATAGCATCAGCCATAGTGCTCTTAACCAATTTATTTATTTATTTATTTTTCAGAGGATGTACCGAAAATAGTAAAGGAAAACTGTAGTTCATGGTGTAATCTATCTGAAAGGATGTTTCCCCTTAAATCTTAGTAACTGAATATTAGCTTGTATCTGCTTCAGAACAGCTGGTGGGGTTTTTTTGTTTGTTTTTTATGCTTGCTTTACAATAACTGAATAGTCCTGCTATCTATTACATAAATACTTACTCCTCCTGTAAATCTTGTGAGTTCATATTTGCTGACATAGCTTTCCATTCCCATTTAACTCCCACCATTTTGCCATGTAAAATCCTTTATACCCCAGGGTTTAGGTTTTCCTGCTGTAGCAACTATGTATGGCTATTACGTGTTTTGTTAATATCTTAAATACCAAGAGCAATTTGTGTCAGACATTGAATGCCTTTGATGATTTTTACAGGAAAAAGCTATTATGAAAATTACTTTAAAGGATGTGCCCTGCAAGATCCAGTGCCTTTTGGTTCTCACAGAAAGTCACTAAAATGTATAAAGTAAACAAAAAAAATGTATTTCTAAAAAGTACTGTGCCTCAGAATGACTGAGGTAATCATAGCATGAGGGAAGAATTTCTTTGTATTGAATCAAAATATTTTAAGTATATTTATGAAGAAAGAATATACTGAACTGTATTATGAAATTCCAAGTAATGCTATGCAGTAATGAAGCAGCAGGTAAAACCTGCTCCAGTAGCAACTGTAATTATTCCATAAATCAAAGAAAAAAATACTCGAGATAGAATGCTTATCAGGCATTTGACACAATCAGGCTACTTTAACTGCATTTTTCTTATCGACTGTACAATCCATGGGTGGTAATGGTTTCTAAGGAAGTGCAGATTCTTTTGAGATGTGTACTTTGCGTTTTTTTAATGTGTTGTGTAAATACTTGATTTACTAGTTAGTTAATAATGATAAAAAGGGTGATTAAATAAAGGTGTTAGTTTGGTGTAATCAGCACAGCTGCTTATACCTCCTTTTCAGATACCAATAATGTTTATTTCGTGACAAACATATAAGGCATAATGGAGCTGCAGGGATTAGTTGGAGGATTCTGATCACAGGAACTGCCTCACGAGCAGTTTCTTATCAAAAGGCAGCCAGAGGTAAAGAGCCAGAGCCTAGAAAGCAAGGCAGACACCCCTCCCTTGGGCTGCACATCAGGGAGGGGAGCTGCAATAGTCAGGCGCAGTTGTCAGAATCCTGCAAGTGGGAAGGACGCCTTCCTTAAACAAGCAAAACCACTGCAGCATCCAAAGATGCTGCTTACCTCTCAGGAACATCAAGGCTATGTGTACATATTTGAGGACAGGAGTTGACAAACGAGGAGGATGAATGATTACACAACATGGTGAAAACACTGAACATCAGCAGTAGGAAGCAAGTCAGTATCAGTCAGCCAACTATTACCTGAAGACTTGCAGGGTTGTTTGTTTTTTGTTGTTGTTACTTTTTTACTTTCTCTCTCTCTCTCTCTTTTTTTTTTTTTCTTTCTTTTTCCCTCTGGGAGAAGTTGGCTAGTTTGTGCTCAGAACCCCTAGCTTGAATTTTCAAGTTTAATGGATTAGACTTGTCCGGTTGCAGTGCCCTGCAGATAAAAGAACTCATTCAGCCAGCCCCATCTCCAATAATTAGTACCTGACCTTCATAAATATCTGATTTTATCAATGCTTTTGTTACTATAAATGGATGAAGTCATAAGCTTCTCTGGGTGTAGGCTATAAGTGAACTGGTAATATTTACTGGACATGATGTAAAGCCGGGCTCTTTAGAGATAGTCAGCAGGAATCAACATTAAGGAAATAATTGTAAAATTTTGAATATTTTTTGCTCTGATAAATATATTGATTGTTTTGGGCTCTTCTGAGTGAAAGCACAGCCTTGTAATTCTACTAGCACAAGAGTGAAAATACAAAGATCTGCTTTTAAACTTACTCTTGTATGAAATAGTGACAATACCTGTAACCTCATATATTTGCTTGAAGCTTTCCCTGTATACTCAGTCCCAGTGTCTTTAGATCCTTACAGTCTAATTTCAGTTAGTGTTCATCATTTACATGCAGAAATAAATATATCCTGGAGACACACATTTCTCCCGTCCGTAACAAATATATGTATTTATAGTTAATAGTGTTGGGATTAGAATATCTCTGCTTTTTGATCAATATTTCTACCTCTCACTTGTCCAGGTACATGAGATTTTTCCCTATTACAGTCAATGCAACTAGTTTTTTTACTCTTTGAGAAAAGTGCCAATTATTTCTATTCTGAGAAAACTCCCAAATGAGCTGCTTCTCTGGCCCCCAAGGCCAAGATGATCACCATTCTCACTGATCCATCAGATCAATTTTCCCCTGGTATCAGGTATAATGATGTAGTCTCTTGTTACTACCATTCACTGTAGTTTGTTTCCCTATGTTGAACTATCAAAAAGTGCAGTGTGACACTTACCATGCTATATGTAAAACAGTCGCATTCGTTCGTGTTACCCACTGAATACATTTAACAGGGTTTTGGTACTGCACAACACTCCCAACAATACGTCAGGTTTTAAAAGTAAAATTTCCAGCAGCAGGATCCAGCAGCCTTGAAACACAGCTTCCCTGATGTGGTTGCAGCAGGACTGCATATCCCAGGGGAGAATCAGATACTGCAGAAGGAATGCCTTGAGCCAGAGTGGTACAGTATTCACAGAGGAAGATGGCTATCTTACTTCACCTGTCTTCACATGAGAAACAAAGGGCTAGATCCTGTAAGTTTATTGAAAGTCCAGCTTTCCAAATTCACCCTCGATGTTGGGCTTTTTTTTTTTTCCACATATAGATTAAATTAACTACACATAAAACAATTCACATTTAATGTTCGTGTCCATCTATTGTAACTCCTCCTGGTGCATACCAGTGGCTTTGTATGAATCCTCAGATCAACAAATGAGGTTTCTTTCTCTTGTGCCTTCTAGAACCTGATCTTGTATAGTATTCCTCTCCTTCTACTGACTAGAAGAGGAGACAAAGGTCCCAAATAAAAGGGTGGGTTGTCTTCCTGGCATTTGACAGTCTGTATGACCATAGCTGATGGTGGATGTGTGAAGTAGCTCCGGTAAAACCTGCTCTTAGAAAGTCTGATCAATGCATACAATTGCTTTCTTGCATATGTGCGCACACTTACCTTTTTATTTTATTTTTTTGTGATGTTAGAGACTTTATCATATTTAAGAAGCAGCTGAAAGAATTTGTGTTTTGAGGAGGTTTATTTTATTCCCACATCTGTTTTACCCTTTTCACTAGATACTTTCTTTCTTTGTTTTTTTTTGTTTGTTTGTTTTTTCTTTCCATTTTAAAAGCATCTGATTATAATAGAATTTTATGAAAGGGTTTGGAGAAAACATAAGTGTTGATGAAGTAGGGAAACTTGTAAAAATCAGATTTTGAAAGAAAATTGTTTTTTTAGTCAGAATGAGTTAAAAATGGATAGAAAAGAAAATCATCCTGTTATAGAAATGCACTGTTATAAGAAAAACAGGTTATTTTATTCAAAGTAATTATATAATAAGGTAGATAAATATAAATTCTGTTATAGACCACTTGTCAGACAGACAGACTTTCTCAATTCATTTGCTGACATAGCCTACATAGCCCTTCCCCAGCCCCCACCCCCCCCCCCCCCAAAATGCCTGACACAAGCCTAATTAAAATCCAAGGCATAACTACAGTAGTTGGTATAATACATTCACCTGCTAGTTTCTATCAAAATGTATACTGGGTAGAAGATGGTAGAAGATGGGAAGACAAAACTACAAAACTACTACTGGGAAGACAAAAAGACATGAACAAATTTCAGCTAGCAGGAAATTTTGTAACTTTACAGATCAGAAATATCTGCATACCAGCATTTTGTGGTGATGCTTGCATAGCTGGCAATGTTTGTATAGCTTACAGGTGTGAACCCTTGTTTAAATGCGTATTCTCTGAACTGTGTATTTTGCAAGTCTGTCAGAAAATCGGCCCTCTTAACACATCATTTTAAAATCCGTACTCAGCCTTCAATATTGCTTAAATCTCAGTGGGACTTAAACTTCTGCTTAAATGCCGTTCTTAAGAGAAATTTTCCCGAGGAAGTCATTTATAAAATATGGCCTATAAAGGCTCTGCAAAACAGCAAAGCATCTTTGTCTTCCTGTTTCAAGAACCTCAGATCAATTATAAAAAATACCAATTTTTAAAAGTTCTTCAGATTGAGCTATTTTTCTGTCACGCATGTGGTTGTCAGTCTCATTTCCAGCTGGCAGTTTGAAAACCAACCTGCCGAAGCAGCTATTTTGTCATAAATTTAACTTGACAGCTTCTCTGCAGGGCTTTCAATTAGGGTCTTAAAAAAAAAAAATTAGAAAGATTGAAAGTGTCAGTCCAAATGTGATGAGCAAATGTTATTTTATGGGAGACCTATATATACTTCTTTTTGTTAGACTCCATGATGATCAGGAACCTGCAATGCCAAGTGTTGAATAAAAAGCAGTCTGTAAAACAAAACAAAACAAAACAAAAAAACATAAACATAAACAAAAATAAACTAATTACAGTGACATAAAAATGCCTCCACGTTCCCACTGGTAATGCGGGCGCGGTTTTGCCATTGTAGCAGATTCGTGCACTGGGTGTCATGCAGCACAAGCAGCCTGTTGGCATTTCCGGCAGAGCTGAGGGATGCAGACGCAATGTAGAGGAGTGGATCTGTGTAGCTACTCATAATCAGGTTTCTTTCACTTAAAGTTTTGTACACGTGATGGAGAAAATTTTAAGGAAAACTAGTTTCAGTTGTTGGTTGCTGAAAGCTTTTATTATGAAGCGAGGGAAGCCCATGTGCCTAGAAAGAGGTGAAAACCTCAGCTGTGACTAAAGCTTTCTGTGCCTCAAGTGTAAGCTGTTCAACAGTGCTGGCAGGACAATTTGGTCAGCTTGTCATAGCTGCAACCCCTGGCAGCTCTCCTCCTGCGGCTGCCTCCCAGGAAACCCTCCCTGGTTTTAAGTCACAGGCGATCATGTCTGACCCTGTATCAGGATTGCCACCACTGCCTGTCTTGGTAAATTTTATCACCTGGGCTCCGGAACTGAGGGTTTCCTTGTGAAGTGGAAAGAAATGTTATAATTCAATTTCCAACTTGCAAAATGGTAAAAATAACCTTGAAGCAGTCACTAAATCTAAATTGATTCATCATTTTCTGCCTGAATCTTCAGAAAGCCTTAAACGACACACTTGGCAGGTGTGAATGGGAATGCACGAGCGCTTGTGTCTGGCTGAATGGAGGCCAGTTTCTGAAATCTCATTGACTTTAGATTCATCACTGAAGTATGGAACTGGAGAACTGATAAAAACCTTAGGACAGGGACAAATGGTGAACGTACAAAGGAAGCCAAACAGCACCCCACAGTGCGCACACCACACACTCTTTGGCTACGTACCACGCTGACATTCCTCATCCACTTGCTTTCTTTCACCCATAGTACAGTTGTAACTGTGGCAGCTTAACCAGCTACGTGCTAAATTGGTTAAAGACACTCTTTTCTTTCTATTGCTATTAACTATAGGCAGGCAGCAACTGAGGAGCGATGTAATTACAGAAATGGCTGAAGTTCAAAAGTTTGTTGGAATTTCTCTACATTGTAATTATGCCGGAGTCTTGATGAGAGTTATGTGATGAGTATTTTGCCGAAAAAGGATTTTTAGCAAAAAGTTTTTACGCACCATTCAGGATGGAATAATTTGAGGGGGGCTGAAACTGATGGTAACTTACAACCAGCAGATCCTTATTTTTTGTGGTAGAGAGAGTTATTATGGAAATGTACTTATAAGCTCTCCACTGCTCTACACTTGTAAGGTCTACTTTACCCAACCACCCCAGCCATGCTTTTCCATCCTCATTAACTTAGGCCTTGAGCCAGTTAAGATTGCTTTAAAAAGCTCCCTTGAGTTGCTCTCTGGAACAGACAAAGCCAATTACAAATGCTGTTCAACAGCTATGACACCCTCATATTAAGCAAGCGTGTGCCTGAAGAGAGGAAAAGGCTCTCCGTTAGCATTTCCCACTGTTATTCCCAAGTGAGTTTGGCACATTTCAGGGTGAAACAGCCCTTCCATTAGTAACACGTCAGCACTCAGAGGCGCTTCATGAAATCTGTAGCTCAGTGCAATGGAAGCATATTTTTTACTTTTAGAAAGTGCTCTTATCTGCTTTAGTGTTAGCAAGTCAGTCTCTCTTTTCTTCATCAGTATGGACTTGCTTCTCATTAAAAATATATAAATAAAGGTTTGTGCCTGTCCACAGGTATCTCCCCTCCCCTCTGTCTGACAAGATTACAGCTTACATCAAGCTTACAGCTAGATGGTATGATTTTCCTAATAATACTCTATTTGCTTTCTCACTGCTGGTATTCTGAGGATCTAAAAAGAAAAATGCCGAATGAGAAAACTGACGGATGCACCATGAAGTTTGCTAAAAAGTACTTTGTTAAGCCATGCATAAATACGTATTGTACATCTATCTGAAGGATGGGTGTGAGATAGCACAGTAACACTACTATCAGATTGCCATTTTGGATTCAGTTAACTTGTGTTAAATTTTTTCTGCTGTTCCATACCTCATCTTCAGCTGTTCATCACCTTTTCCCTGAAATTACCAGCCTCTCAGATCTGTCAGTGTAACTGCATGTGTAGTTTCCCCATAAGCCAGTTTTGCTAAAATGAGCTGTGTTAGATAACCCCTACTATTAGAAGTGTTTTAGCTGTTGGATTCATTTAGACAGAACTGGGTTAGAAGCAATTACACGTGCCATTAGTTGACAGTTTGGAGAAGTCTGTAACCTCCAGTAGGGATGAAATGGGCAGTGGGGTCATCAGAAAGAAGAGCAATAACCTCTTAATGTGACACAGTTGCTGCCCAAGTAGCCTTACTTAGCATCAAGGACCCCATGTGGGCAGTAGCATTTGTTAATACTGAGAAACTAATATAACTATGACACCTGGAAAATGGACAGACAGGGTTAGTCTTCTACCTGCAACTTCTTAAAAGTGGCAGGATCAGACTTGCAGTTAAGCTCATGACTTTCTGTTATGTTAGGAAAACATTTTTTTGTCAATCCAAGCCTTGATTCTGGAGCAGTCAATGGCTGAAACCACAGCAGGTTACCTTCTTGCTCATTAGAGAAAATAGTTGTCATGAGGGTTTTACTAAATACTAAAAGTATGGGAGTCAACTAAAATGAGGTGAATTGCAGCTGGCCACAGCATATTATACATGTGAAACTTTGACTGAGTGTGTGTGTGACAGTGAGATAGGAATAGGTGTCATAAGTGATGCATTTTCCCCCATTTCTAACAACCTATTAGTATGTGAACTAAAAAGTGTCCTTATTTCCACATATGACATTATTTTCAAATTTGACCATAGGAAGGGGTTTTGGTGTCATCTGGTAGAAGAAAAAAAATCACAGAAGAGTGTGAAGACTGAAAATATTTATTGATGAACCAAGAGATAATCTTTAAAAAAAAAAAGTTTTAAACTTCAGTATTTAGGGCATTGGAGCATTAATGTAGACTGAGGATACTGTTATAGATGCAATTAGTCTAGCAAAAGTCTGAATGTATTTTAAAAATAAACCTGATTTTTAATGGGAGGTTGTACTTGCACTTTTAACTTGATGAAGCTTTAATGAACAGTTACATGAAGGTGAACATTTTTCCTAATTACTTTTTTTTTTTTTAGTTTTGTCAGTCAGATCCTTTTCATCAAGCTATGACAGAGCTGTCCAAGCTGCTGCACAGATGAGGGCAATCTCCCCCATTCTGGCTGAGACAGGAGCTACAGAAGGTGAGATGGCATTGAACATGGGAAGTAAATGAAGTGCTCCTGTCACATGGGAAACTCATACAGCCTAAAAATAAATATAAAACTGAAAACTAAATCATTAGGTGCAGACACTTGGAAGCATATTACCATTTCCTTGTTTACTTAGACTCTTGTATAAGTAGTTTAGTTGCTGTAAACTTCTCTCAAGGGAATAAATTACTGAAGAAAAAAAAAAACACCCCCCCCCAAAAAAACACACTTTCTCAAACACTGCATTTAGTGAGGTAAAAAGAGCTGACCTTAAAGGAACTGCACTGAAACCTTGTCTTAGACTTACTGAGCAGAACACCTGGCTGTGTGATCCAGTGATGAGCAGCATTTTGGGGTGTATGCTGAAATGTATATGCTTTAGTAGGTTCAGGAACTATTTCTTGGTCTGACAGCAGTAGAAGAATTAAAAAATAATAATAATCAAAATATCAAAAAAAACAACCCTGCTTTTGGGAGGGATGAGTTTGTTTGTACTTCTGTGTATTACATTTTGTAGATGGGTCTGAGTTCTGTGAACAGATGTGTTTTTATAAACCTAAATAAACAACCAAGAGAGCACATAAACACCTGGGATGGTTAGCAGACGGGTGGTCATCTGTTTGAGCCTTCAATTGTATTTTCCTCTATAATTAGTTGTCTAATTGCTTTTCCAGAGTTGCAGCTAATGTATTTACACATGTAATTAATTATACTTAAAAGAATAATAATAAACAACCATTTTCAGTTGTTTGTTCTTTTTTCTTCATTTGCGGGATGTCAGACTATCACACTACTGAACTGTTAGCAGTTTTATTTATGGACTACATTATGACTCCATTCTGGTTATGTCTGTAGAAGGATATATGATACCTAATTGTTTCTCAGGCTAAATAAGGAAATACAGGAACTCAATTGTAACTAAGTTAAATATTCGAGTTTGGACTCGATGATCTTGAGGTCTCTTCCAACCTAGAAATCTGTGTCTGTGTCTGTGTCTATTGCGAGCGGTAGTAGGCAGGGCAGGAATACCTTGAGAGCATGGCTGAGGAGAGTAATGGGAAGTGTTAGCTAGCCATGATTTTTATTATTTATTATATTTTTTTTAATCAAGAAATGGTCCCATTGACTATTAACAGTGCCTTTCTGAAAGCTGAATTTGAAGAGGGAGCTTAGCCTTACTAACTATGTGAGATGCTTGGCAGACTTCTGTTGGTGGGCAAAATTTTGACATTCACTTCTGAGAGAATTCTGCTGTTACAACATGTTTAAAGAGCTGCTTTACCAATGTGCCTTTCTCTGCCATGTGTGGGGTAGACAACAGCGGCTGCGGGGCTGTGGCTGTGTGATGGGGTTGTCACTCCTTGCCTGGTCCCCAGGCACACACACTTGTATTTCTGAAGCCATGGCCACTTGGGCCTCTGGTCCAGCTGCTGTTTGAACTCTTCTGGAGTCTTCAGCTCTCAGCTGTATTTAAAGCTCTGTTTGTGCTCAACTCCAGCATCCCTGTGTCTGTGCCGTTTCCTGCTTCCTACCTATTCCAAAATCTGGATATCGCTCATTATACACTCCCCACATTTGCTCCTATTTCCTCTTTTGTCAGTGACCTGTGAAGCCACCACAAATCCCACCTTTCCCTTCCTTTTTTTAGGATATACAGTCCTGTGGCCAGCACTTCCAACTGTACCAGGACAAAGGAGAGAGGCTGGGTAAGCTGCTATGCTGTTGCTCAAGCTGCACAGTAAAATAAAAGGCAAATAAAAGAAAAACATCACTAACAATTCTTGCTAGTCTGTCCAATATTAATGTAACATGAAAAGAACTGTTTTCTTTTGAAGACCACTTAAAATGTTGAATGTTCTTTCAAAAATTAACTGAACTTTGGGGAAAAGTCACATTTTACAGATTTTGTTTGTGTTTTTAAAGTGATAAGCCACATTCAGTCTGTGCTATAGTCACTGGAGAGTTTGACTGAAAAAAGAAGACTGAAAGAGGGACTATCATAACAATTAAAAAATATTCATGGTTGCTGAATGGATTCCAGAATGAATGGCACAACACTGTAAAGTCAACTGCACCCTCCCAAAATCATCTGGCAGTAAGTAGTATTAAGAATGTTGTGTTCGATGTAAAAGATTAAAAATTCACTGTATAGGGAATAGAACTACTAAGGTTGCTAGCTGAAGATCTTAAGACATAAAAGGTATTAGATTATCTACTATTCTTTGCTTTAATCTAACACATTAATGTTTTATTGTGGTCATACTCAACTCTTGGATTCAAAGTCAGTATCAAACAAATCAGACATATTGTACAAAAGCGAAGAGAAACTTCGTCAAAAAAAACTCTTTGAATAGATAGTGGGAGCTTCATAGGGCACCTCTGCATGGATCTGTGTGATGCTGTGTCAAGTAGTTCGAGCCCAGAAAGCGACACAACCCTTTCAGATCCTTAGGGATCCGTGCCAGAGACAGTGCTCCTTCTGCAGGAAAGCTAAAAAAGAAGTTCAGAAATAAAACTGACAGGACTAACTCACTGAACTATTAAAAATGAGAACTGAAACACCACCCAGTTACTCTCCTAGACTTCTCTAAATAAAGAGTACTTTAAACATTGTAATGCCAGTTCATTGCTCATTAATTCTGTAACTTTAATGACACACTAAGGGTGAACAGGGATATTTTGCAGTGCTTAGCAGACATATCAGAGGATCAACACTTGCAGACTTTGAGTTTGTTAATTATAGTAATTTTTACAGTTCATTTTGTGTAGTTTTAAAATGTGATACCTATATAAAATTAAATGAGATAAAATAATATAAAATCAAGATTTTATATTCTTTTAAACACTGTTTAATGATAGTTAAGAGTTAACTTTGAAGGCTGTTATTATCTATAGATATATCCCATTAACCCCTGAAGACTGCTAAGCCATTAGTTTCCCTAATATGTTGCAATAGTTGGATGAAAACTACCACAAGGACAGAAGCAAAAAGGAGAACCTTTAGGAACTTTAAGAACTTGGGATGGATTGTGGTACATACTTAACTCACAGTGACAATGGCAAATAACATTTCATTAGAGAAAATATAACTAGATTTCAGCACCCCCCCAAAAAAAAAAAAAAAAGCCACACAGAAAAAAAAAAAAAACAAAACAAAAACCACCACCACCAACAATAACTTGTGTTAATTTCTAGAAAAATTACCACATTAGAAAAACCACACCAATTAGAAAAAAAGGAATAAAAGGAGGAAACAACAGAGTAAGGTGGCTAAAAAGAGATACCGACTTTCCAAACTCTGAAACAGCCCCCAGCTAACCAGTGAAATGATAATAAATATGCTATATACTCATTTCAGTGCTATGGAAAAGACAGCTGGATTCATTTGGCCAAACCCAGATGTCTAGTGCCAAGGGAGATGCCCTGCAGTAGTAGATCAGTGGGCTGCCACTGGGGGGGCAGGATGGGCTTTTGGTCTTGGGTACCAACCCCAGGGACTCTGTCCCTGGCAGGGCTGGGGCATGTGATTTGGGAAGGGAGTCCAGCTCCAGGCAGAGCTGGCAACCTCCTTCTGTCACTGTTGGAGGCAGAAGCCTGCCAGGACAAGAGATGATCCAAGGTCATTTTGTTTGATTATCTGTATACCTGTAACCAGCATTAAGTCATGTTAAAGCAAGTACACTGCAGTAAGCAGCTGTGATTCACATAGATAAAATGCTGAATGAATATTCTGCAGAAATTTCTGCTCTTGATTACTTCAAGCTGCTTACACAGAGTTAGATGTGAAATCAAATGAAAGAAGTTGATTCTGTTCTGAACTTTTTACCTGCAGCCATTTGGTGATGATAGCTAATACTCATTACTCAAGGTAAAACTCATTGTATTGCTTCATTTCTGTCATTATAGTGAAATACTACTTTGCTTCAGACCTGAAGGGTGGCATCATTTTATCTTCTGTATGACAGATTTTCTTCTGCATGTAGCGGCTTCCTTATGCCATTCACCATTAAGCTATGTGTATTTTTTTTCACTTTCTCTTTTATCTTTTTTAACTAGTTATTTAATGTGGTCGTCCAGTTTATTGTAAATGACCTATACAATATATGTAAATTACCTTCTGCAGTTCGTAAGCTTATTTTATATACCAACTTAAGGTATTGTGAAACATCACACTTAAAATAGGGCTGGAAATTTTCACGGTATTAATCTGTTACCACAATAGAATAAATCTGAAAATATTTGATAGGATAAAACTTTGTTCTTTCATGCCATTTCCAACTATAAGATTTCAAAATGCTCTCAGCTATGGCTGCTTTCAGCATGGACTCCCAGGCATCTTCATTCCAATCTCTGAGGTGGGGGAACCACAGGAGTGCAGAGAATTGTCTGAAGCCATTGAAAAAAGTCTGACAAAACTCAGTGTAGAATTTTCTGAGCTTAATGATAAAAGGGTTTTCCTCACTAAAGGCAACTGTCAGGGGACTGACAAGGGGGGCAGAGGGATAGGAAAAGTTCATGGATGTGGGTTGTAGGCATGTGGGTGTTTAACTGACAGAAAGTCTAAATTCTGTAACCAGACTCCTATGAAGACATATTTAGTGTATTTAAACTTTGTAATAGTTCCAAAAATGTTTAAACTACCAAATTAAAAAAGAAGACAAACCTTTAGAAAACTGTTTTTTTCTTATTTGTTTGGTTTTTTTTTCTCCCTATACTGTTTCAGCTTCCAGAGGTTTAAGTAGAGAATATGGGACAGGTTGAGGGCGATGAGAGAATTCAGCCATGTTTTAAGTATCTGTTACTTTGAAGACGTAACCCCCACTTTGTGTCTGCCTAATGCAATTCACAGTAGGAAGATAGACATTTTGCCTGCACCATAATGGCTTCTGAAAAGGCAGATACCTTGGGCTGTCTTGCATTATTTTTATTTTATAATTAATCATTAGCTGATGCCCTTTATAAAATAAAAATCAGGCACAGCAGCTGAGTTATTCGCCTTTGAAAAGCTGTTACTATGCACACAATATGCCTTTCTTCTTGTCACTAATAATATCACAAAGGTGTAAGGAGGGAAAATGCTACACTGACATTGTGTCATGTCCAGTACAAATGAAAGTGCCATAAACACTGGAAAAACATATTAATAGGAAGAGCTTCATTGACAAATACTTCCAAAGGGAAGTGATGATATTGATGATATTGAATGATATTGAATCCATTGTTTGTATGCAGGGATAGAGGCTTAGCAAACATTTCAACACAACTGTCTAGCCATGTTTTGAATTTGTTTCTCCTTACAAGTCATCTATTTACCTCCACATTTTTCTTAATTTTTCTTCCTCAAAGAGCAATGGAAAAAGAGAAAGAACTCGTTAGTGGATAAATATCTGTAGCAAAACCTGAGCCACTAAAAGCATCTGCCCCAATACTGTCAGTGCCCATTTTGACCCAGTCAATATATGTGAAACCATACTGTGCATGAGAGTTGAAGCAAGTTCTGCCTTGATTAACTATGCTGACCCTAAGAGAAATATTAGCATTTAAAATGCATGGGAGATACACTAATCTGAAATCCGAACCATATAACAATGTATGAGCTCCCACTGAAGTCAGATCACAGTCCATTACATTCAGTAAGCTGTCCCCAAAGATGGCCAGGAGTTGGGTGAAGAAGAGAAGCTGACAATTTGGGTAGTCATCCTATAGAGGACGACTATGCAACTGAATCCTTTGGGATTCAGGAAGGAAGCTTTTGAGGTAGACAGAGCAGAAAAAAGTGATGCATATGGGTCACAGGATTTGGGAGCCTGCATAAAGGAGAAGGTCTGTACTCCAAAAGGTGAAGGTCAGCAAGATGCTGAGTGCAAGGTGCTATGCAAGGCTTTAGGGCTTTTTTCCCTCCCTAGGGTCTTTTTCTGCTGTTTTCAAACATATGTGGTATGGACACCTACCCCACTTCTAGCTCCCTTCTTCTGCATGGGTGACTGCCACCCTCACTGCCAGGCAGGGGTGAGCTCCCTCCACCATCCTCCCTCTCCCCCAGGAGGCCCCTCTGCCTTCTTGTTCTTTGTCTGTTGCTCAGGGCAGGGGATGTGGCCAAGCTGCTCTCATTCCTGGGGGTGCAAGAAGAGATTGGGGAACCACAAAGTGGCGTTTTGCGTCCCTGCTTTGCCATGTGCTGGCAAGGTATTGATCTCCTCCTTGCTTGTCTGGTCCTTGGTGTATTATGACTTATTCTCAAGTGTTTCTTTTAGATGAGTGACACACAAATGAGTGTTTGTGATTGACAGAGCAGCAGAGGGAACTCAAAGAATTTATTATTAATTATCTGTCTGCACACACACACAAAATCCTGAAAGCGTGTCTGTTAAACTTCAAAATAGCCTAGTCTATGTCTCTGACTACATTTTGGATTGTTAAATAAGATCAAAGTGTGATTGATGATCTGCAGATCCAGATCTAGGCTTCTAAACTATCCAGCTGCATCTACAACCCTGTCATGAGAACACCCTGTCATCAAATGCCACATCTTTTCAAGGCAGCTCACATATCTCTAAAGTGCTCCTTAGTAATTAAACAACTTTATCACTATTATAAAAAATGTCGCTCATAATGTTAATGAAAGCATTAGACTAGTGTTTCAACTAAGAGCTTAGCAGGGGATGTTAGTATATTTTGGATTGTTGTTGTTTTAGTTTTGTGTTTTTTTTTTTTTTTTAATTGGAAGTCTAATATTTGAATATAGAATATGGGGGTTTTAAAAAGTTACTTAGCATTTGAATATTTTTTCCCAGCAGTGGAAGATTTCCGATTTTTCAGATTTTTTTTAAACATATTTCATTTAAAAGTCAATTAGCAAGTTAATACGTAAAAAAGATGGATGGAGAGAAGTAGAACATCCATATATATTGTTGGTGGTAAGCCTGACAGCCATCAACTTCGCCTATATTCATCTATCTTGCGCTCTGTATTATTTATTCATCCGAAACACATTTGAAAATCAATCAGAAGAAGATAATATAAGGTAAATTAGTCCTGTTTCGTGTAAGTAGAGATCAGAACTGAGTAAAATACTTGTAGGACCAGAGCACCCCAGCATTGGTGGCTGCTTCCATACATGAAGTGTTTCCCTTAAAAACATAAATCAAATTGTTCAAGAGTAGTTAGAATCTACTCCCAGAGCATCTTTAGTTTATTGTTCTGACTGTGCACGTAATAAATATTTTATATTTTAAACTCTGTCTGCAAATGATTGAAGGAAGGAAAAGAAAAAAGGAAGAAGGAAGGACTAGGAAAAAATGCAAAGAAGCAGCAATCTAAAGAGAGAGATGGGAAACACCAAGGTGCATTTATTGCAGGATTTACCTTATAATGAAACTTTACACCCATGTCAAGGGGAAAAACACAATGTGTCCTGGCACAAGTATAACTGAGGCCAAATAGCGATGAAGCAGTCCAGCATGTCCTTTTATGCTGAAGTAGATCACAAAGTAAAATTTGTGAAGTTACAAACTTTATCCTTGGTTTTGAATTGCATTTGATTTCATGTAGCTTAACTCAGGGCAATAGAATTGTTTGTGATATTCATATTTTTCATCTGTTGAGTGTTGGGCTGGGATATTGTCATTACTGCTAGGTATTGCATGAAGGATGATAGATTGACCTCTATCTGCATAGCTTTATGCTATGAAGCGTTCTTACCACTATGAGCTGCGTTCCTCGTGCTCAATTTTATCCCTGTTATATAGTAATAAATGGCCATGGAAACGTGGATAGAGTTTTATTAATCATAACAATGAAGGGTTCTGGCTTGAAAAATCATCATTAAGCAATTCAAACTGGATTTCTTTTCAAACTGTTAGTTAACCAATCCAGTTAAAGGTTTTTTGTTGTTGTTGTTGTTTTGTTTTGTTTTTATATTTGCTAGTTTGCTGGTTTGTTTGCTGAGGAGTAAACTTTCAGGTTCCATACAGCATACAGGTGGCATGGGTTTGCTCTTTTCTCAGCCTTTCTATCATCTCCTACCACATTAAGACACATCTGCTCTTCACAGAGCAGTGCTGTCTTAGAAATATATCTGCAAGCTGGAAGCTAATCGGCAACTCTACAGACTCTTGATGGATGGTTTTATTATAGATCTGGTTAAGTCAATAACTGCACTGAGTACTCAACGAACTTGAAACATAAGCCAGCTTTTCTTTTTGAGTGCAAACATCAAGAAAGCCTTTGCCGAGATGACCACAGGCTATAATTGCCTTTTTAAAATTCGAAAGTCTGTAGCTAGAGTTCTCTACCAAGATGTGAGAACACCAGTGTATCTTTTCTTCTCGGCATATTGCACTTACACCTTCAGAGCTTGGGAACCCTGTCAGCAATAAGTAGATTAGGTGAAAGGGGTTGTCTCTCTCTGATTTCAGTAAGTGAACCCAAGGTTATATGAAATATGTGAGTATTAGAACAGTGAGAATTTATGAATCCCTAAAGCCAGGGCTTTAGGGAATATACTGTGGTAAGGGAAAGTTACGGGTTTCAATCCCTACTTCCATTAATATTTAACTATATTATATAACAGAAAAAATTGACACACCTCTTTCAGCCTAGTTGTTAGAGATGATCACTGGGCATGGCAACACAGCTACACTGATTGTATTTTTTTATTTTTTTATTTTTTTATTTTTTTTATTTTTTATTTTTTTATTTTTTATTTTTTTATTTTATTTTTTATTTTTTTCAGTTACGCACAGTTACAGCAGTATTATTCCAATTGTCCCTGTAAGAAATTTTATTATAAATTAAATATGGTTCTAAAACCTCAGCCTCACTTTGGATTTGGTAAATCTGAGAGGTCAACTCTGAGCATTCATTCAGAAATAGGGCTTCAGTTTTGGTACATTGCAACAAAATTCTGGAAAGCAGCAGTGTAGTGAGTTGGTAGAGAATGAGTGAAACTGCTATGAAATTATTATTTTTCTGAAGGATACATCTTGCCTTGTGTCCTGGTTTCAGTTAGGGCAGAGTTAATTTTCCTCCTAGTAGAGCAAGGACCCAAGAGCACCGGATGGGACCAAACTACATTTCATGGTTTCTGGAGTCTCACATCATGGTTTGTAGCAACATTGCTCTGAGCATCCTGGGTTGTTTCTACCTTAATCTTTGGGAGAAGTTCTTTAATCAGATGCTTACTTTTAAGAAATTTCACTAAAGAAATATTTTTCAGTTCTTTTTCTGGATGAAAGTGTTTCTGATTTTCCATTTTAAAGAAGATTTGCCATTAAAGATAGCAAAACTGTACAGATAGTTGTATGAAAGAATAGTATATTTTGTTATAAGCTAAATTTGTTTTGCTGTGTGGCCTACTCACCTCACCCTTTATCTCCTTTGCAAATTTTGACAGAAATTCAGATATTCCAGACATGTATCATGATTACTTCAGTCTCTGGATGCATTGGGATTCTTGGTATCAGATACTGCACTTCTGTAACTCTGTTTTTTAATGAAATATGAGGAGATATTCTTTCAAAATAACATCTATTTGTATTTTATATATATATAATTTATTTATAATCATATAATTTATTATATAATAAATGTGTTGGAGAGCTGTGCTTCTTATTCAACTGAAGAATTATATTACTCCTATGCCTATAACTTGTTTTTTAAATGAAGTTTTACTAGCATGCTCTGCAAGTAAACATTTCATAGCATAAGAAGGCTTCTTTTGTCCTTTTAGGTTACTATGGAACCGATGTTGCTTTAAGTCACATTTGTTATTAGCCATGTGATTTTCTTTTCAGTTGGAATCACCACAAACAGCTTTAACCTTTCAAACTACCTAAATTATTGGTTAATAATAACTAAATTTGACAATACCCAATAGGAAGAATCTATAACTTTGAATATATGTTTTATACAGGTATATTTAAAGAAATCTAACTTTATTTAGTTCATATTTTAGCTCCATAAACTAAGTATATCCAATAACCACTTTGTATGAATTTTGTGGTACTGCATAAACCACTCTTTCCTCCTTGTCATTGTAGATGCACCAATATGAAAAAAACAAGACACAAATTAAGTGTTCTTTGAAACAAAATACAGCTCAAGCTCATATCCACATTTTGAGTTTAGAGCTCTTTTCTTTCTAAAATGTTCAGTATGCAAAGCTTAATATGGCTTTAAAATGCTGTGATCTCAGTAGTGGTGCTCAAGGGTCAAAAATGGATGAAGGTCTTTCAAAATGTGAAATGCTAAATTTCCAATCAATACATCCATCCAGTCTAGACTGGGAGTATGTTCCATTCGGAACTAACAGTCATATTCAGATTTTATCTGTGCATTTTGTTTTTGCTGATGGAGCTGCTGTGTGGCTCTTACTGGCAGGCTAATTGCAGGTGTTCATGCAGAGTTACAGTGCAGGATAAGCAAGTGCTCAACTTCACACATGTTTGTAAGGTCCCAGACAGCAGTTTGCTGTCTGTCTGAATTACATTTAAGTAGATTAAAGATGCCTTTAGTTTATAACTATCACATTTTTAATAAATGTGCAGAGCTGAGGCAACAGAAAAAGTTGTGGCCAGTCTAGGGTCTTAGTTTGGGGGGCTTTTTGCTTTCTCTGCAAAACGATTCATAATGATTTATTATTATTAAAATCTTTTTCTTGTTTGGTTTGATGCAGACTAAAGGGAGTTTTAGAGATTTATTTTTCAGCATGTAAAAGAAATGGATTAAGTGGATCTAAGAGCTGAGTGACTGCCAGCAGTAGAAGTGGAAATGGTGTCATCACAAACCAAGTAGCAATGTTGTAAAGAGAGAAAAAAGTGTATTTTTCATGTCAATCGGTCCATTTCAAGCTAATGTTAATGTACCCCCTTTTGTGGAAAAGAATTAGTTTTCTTTGTGTTTTTAGGCATTATTTGAGTTTGAGTTGACAACAATACAAATCTCTGGAACATTATCTTGAAGAGTAGATGTGTGTACTGGGAAGTGAGCAGGCTTCCCTAATGCTTCAGGACAGATGAAAGCAATGCTATTAAGCTCCTTACCATTCAGAGTGTCATTCATCCATCATCAGCAATTTTAAGGTGTAAGATAGATGTTGTCATTTCAGTAATTACATTAGCATAGTTATTCTTCTATACATTAGCCAAATTCATCATTTAGTTTACTTAGAAAAGTAGGTTAGGGATTAGCCTTTGGTATGAATACTCATGAACAAAACCAATGGTTGCTACATTTGATTTTGTTTATTAACTCAACTGACTGTGTACTTCCTGGTGCAATTTTTATTCTGTTAATTTCAAAATTCTTTACATTCTGCATGCTATGTGCCCTGTGTGCAACACCTCGCCCTGTTTGGACCACATCCGTTGTCCATCTTTAATTCTAAACTGTGCTGTCTTTCTTCTCTCCACCTGCAGTTTCCAAGCTAAGATGTTGTTGGCATATGGAAGGGCACAAGCATCAGATTTGCTGATTGTATTGTAATGGTAAACTGAATGTCCCATCCTTTTCACAACAGGTGCAGTTTTCCTCTCTCCTGTGTCCATCCCTCCCCTTGCCCATAAAAGAAGCAGGTGTCCAGATGAACAACTTAATTTCTGATACAATTTCAAAACAGACTTTCATAGTCCTCCTAAAACACAGCCCTGTCAGGTATGTTGAAACAGGGAAATAAAGTGAACTTAAATTGAAAAGCAGACCTCAGAACAGGCCAGTCTCAAGAGCCAGGATACACGCCAGGGCAATGAGCCTCATCCATCCTCTTTATCAGGACCAATTTAAAATCTGTGGCAGGGAGGCCATAATAAAACATCTTGATGGTGTTTGGCTGGACCTGGCTTCAGTGGATTGTCCAGCCTGAATGACCCACTGATGCTCAGTGCCCTCGGTGTGAAGACAGAAAGAGGTGCTGCAGGGCAGAGCTCTGGAGGATAAGATCTTGTCCACTTCATCCATCAGTTGGATCCAGCTAGACCCAAGTCTAAAACTGCTTTGACACATTGAGTTTAACTTTCAAAGTCTTTGACTCACATTTGATTTTCTACATCTTTAGATGTGGCTATTAAAACAAAACAAACAAAAAAACCAACACAACTGCCTCACAAAGTGAGGCAACAGACAATATGTTAGATTATATGCATAGGGCAATTTGAAGATGAAAAGTACAGAAGAAATGCTAACCACTATTAATGTTAGTCCATATGGGAATGAAACAGTGACAAATACAGGATAGATGTCCTAGACATCTGAAAGACACTTTGTGTAGAAAGTTTAATACCCCCTGAATGCTGCAGAAATCAGCTTTCAGTAGTTCAGAGAGCTCTGGCTCTTTGTTTCATTTTTATCCCCTCAGTAGTAAGTGACAACAAGCTGAAGTATTATTCTAATAATCTTATACTTCTTGTTTATCGTTGTTTATTAAAAGGGCTTCTGGATAAATGTTCAATACTTTTTTTTTTTAATGTCCCTACAAATATATATCATGACTTTATGGATGCACTAAAAAGATGGCCCATTTAAAAGTTTTGAAGACTATCTGAAATGGCATCATATGCTGGAAAATAGTATATATGCTGTATGCAACAAAAGCAAATCTCATTTTTCATTTGAAGAAGAATGGCAAAATAATAAATCATGACTGGTGACATTTCCCCATGCTACTACGTATTTGTAACACACTTATTTAAAGGCTGCGTTGGCCATATCCATTCATCTTTCCTCCTGGGTCAATTATGCTGTTTGCATTCAAATCAATCCCTTAATCAAGCCCGTTGATAATTGCAGCAGTGCAAGGGAGATATTTATCATAAAAATGTAATGAAGGCACTTTGTTCCAGTGCAGCAGAGTCTAATATTGTGCTGCCACAGTGGGCCATTTATGCATATGCCTGTAGTTTATTTTCCTAATCATCAGTCTCAGACACAGGAGTGCTTGGATCTCACTGATGGGGTTAGATGAGCATGGCATTTGCTTTAAAACCACTGTCTTTAGGGTTTGCTATGATGTCTCTTGGCATTGCTAACTAGGGGAAAATTCTACCATTGTGTAGAAGTCTCTACCCTTCCGAAGAGAAGCAATCAGAATGAGACTTTGTATGTGCTCTTTACCACATAGCATGGAAGTGAGAAAAAAGATGGGCTCATGAGTGCAATTCAGACCTGGGCAGAGAATTAGCCCATTAGGTCTGTGTGGGCTTTCTAAAATTTAAATTATGTCCTTGCTCGTGGAAGTTTGTTGTGCTCAGACAGGCAAAAGTATCATCTGATCAGTGTCCATAAAACATGCTGGAACTGCTGATACTTGTTTTCTGTTATCACAGAAAAAATACCGATTGAAATTAAAAAACAGTATTGTTGAACAAAGGCTATATTGCCACTGACTTGAGGAACTGTCTCATTTTCAAAAACTTGCTTCTCAGTCCAAGGGATGCTCTGGGTAGAGTTACTAGTGAGAACGTTGTATGCATGATGGTGTGAGAATGTAGAGGCAGGGTTTGTGAAGAAAGATAATATCTCTTATTAGATTAAAATATATAGCCAGGAAAAGCCCAGGCATGTTATCTGGATCATTAATAGATTTCTAATCTGAAATGGAATCTTTCATCTGAAGATAGTACTTACCTATTTCCATTCATTTATATGAAAGATGAAGTGAACCCAGGTTTTTCCTTTTTGGTAAAACCATTGTTAAATCTTGCTGGTTTTGGTTTTAGTTTTTAACAAACATCTGCAATAGCTACTTCTTGGTTAACATGTTATGAAGTTCTAAGAAAAATATGCTTATAATTGGTCTTGAACAACAAAAACTTGTTGCTTTAATAAAGCCCAGGTAATTTGGATTTAGTGAGCTGAAGCAGGCAGAATGACAAAGCCAACATGCCTTTGCCATTTTCTGACTCCTCCATTTTTTTCCCCAATGTGTGTTGCATCCAATGCAGACGGCTAGGTCCAGGGGGTTCAAAACAGAGCCTGTACTTTTGTGACAGCTCTCACCCAATTTGCTGACTGCATGGTGCAATGCAAGAATAGAATGAGTTGGAGGGTGCCTTTCTCCCAGTCTCAGATGAATGACAGCAGTCACTCCTTCCTCCAAAAGAGATGACAGATGACATATAAAATATCTTCTAGTCTGTGGTGCTCACCTTTTCTTCTCTCTTTTGTAAGAAATCTAGTTAAACAGGGCTTGATTTGGTTGTATCCTCTTCCAGTTACCAAATTGTAAGTAAGTTCAGCCAGTAAATTTTGGTATCTTTTAAGGGAATCCAGCAATGTTCTTCAATATTTCAGCTGCTAGCTAATGGCATTATGCATTTAGATTCCTCAGTATACTTTCAAAATATTCCCCTGCAGCTTTAATACTAAACAATGTACATCTTTTGTATATAAATTGTACTCTCTAATTAAAAACTTTCATGTAGATAACTACAGTTCTGGGGAAAAAACATTTTCATTGGGGAAAAATGTTTTCATTGTAGAAGAACAAGTAGCCCAGTTCTACAAATACAATAAAGTTCCTCAAAATAATGTTGTCATGTGTAACATCAGAACACATGTTTAAATGGATGTGATACATCTGAGTTTACAGAAATTAAATCAAAAGAAATGAACATAGAAACAATTTATTTCTGATGATTCAGTTTATTAGCAAGTATTTCTTTGTGCAGCCAAGCCTCTAATAGAGGTGTATTGAAGTTTTTGTACATCACTTAGTAAGGGTTCTTTGAACTGCCATTCAACTCAAAAATGCTCTGCAACTGCCTCAGTTCCAATTGCACATTTTATTTCAATTCATCAGGCTTCACACACACACACATCCTCCACAAGCCTTTTGTTCTCTGGGGATCCTACACAATCTAAAAAAATTCCCATTTTATTGCCCTGGTAGTAGTGTTTTTGAGGCTTCAGATTGGTTAGAAACATCCCAAGTAAAATACTTGCCAAGCGCTTAAACTTCAATACGGTAGTTAAAACAGTACTGATGAAAGGATCCTTGCTTTTTTTCTGTTTCAGAGTAAAACTGAAATTCTGCTTAATTTAGAGTTTACTGGCACTTGTCTAGGTTTAGGTTTACATGAGTAGCCCAAATTTAAATACATTTCCAGATTAGATATACATGGAAGATCTCTGCTTGTATTAGCTCAAATAAAGGGAGTAGTTAACCTACTATCATGTATCTTTATGGGAAACAGAAGACAGACACGAATTCCCCTGACAACATTTTATGACAATTATTATATCAAGTAGAAAAACTGAAAGTTGATGGGACAACTGAGCCTGGCTTTTCTAATCGACTGGGACAACTCAGTGCTGTTTTTACAGCATTTTTCTGCTAGTTTTTATGCTATAAACCAAGTAATGAGTGATGATATATCACCAGCAAAGAACACTTGCACAAAAGCAAGAGCTGTGGATGGGACTGCAGTATCTAAGCTGCAACCTAGTGACCTAATATCAGCATGTTTGTTAAGTGGAACACAAGCCAACTCTAATAACAGGTTGGGACTGTGGTTGCTTTAAATTTAAATCTAGCTGTACATTTTAGAAAAGTACCAGGAAAAATAAATAAAGAAAGAAAAAGATATATATATAGCTGCCTATAATAAATCTCCCTGTAGCGTCAAAGACACTTAACAGATCTGCCATCAGGGTTGGAAAGCAGTGTGGTTTCCTTGGTTCAAGTGAGCAGAAGCACCGTGCTTTCCTTGCTCAAAGCTGCTCCTTCCTCTTCCTCCTCATCTTCCTCATGCATTTTCCAGACACTGCCTTGGCCCTGCAGCCCTTTCCTCCTAAGCAGCACTAGAAATGTGCTAATTAGCTGGGGCATTATGGGACATTCATGACTGCATTCCCTATAGAGATATAAAATGCTCTATGAGTTAATAAGAGATAACTCTTAACACAGTTCATTAATTCAGGGTCGGGTATTATGTGAGCACATCTCCAGTCTCACATCTCCCGGGCTGCTTAGACCTCGCTTCCACACTGCTGCAAAAGCCTCTGTAAGGTGCATCCTCTACTCTTGAAATTAACCCCAAGTTAGCTGAAAAAAAAAACAATGTGCATGTATGTCTCATGCTCAAATCTGTGGCATTTTTCTGGATGCTGTGAGATACACTAACCACAAGGTATCTCATAGATTATTTGGCCAGGAGTTCGGTTATCCTACCAGAAATTACAAGTATTGAAGTCACTTGTGAATAATTGTGCATTTGACAACAGTTTTGGAGCTGTCATGGCACTACTACTTCGGGGAGAATAAAAGTTTGCTTTCAGCTGGATAATCGGTATCTTTCAAATATTAATGAGTTGAATTGTTTGTTCTTTGGAATATACATTTTTAAGATCGTTGAGCAGAGAAAATAACTGGGAGTCATGAATTCCTACCTTCAGGACTTTGTTATTGTCAACATGTAATGCATTAGTGGGTATTGGCCCAGAAGGCATTGGGAATAATAACGTTGTTTTGAGTCACTATTGACATCCCTTTTGTAGTGAAACTCCTAAAATAATTTGAGAATAATTTGAGCTACTTTGATTTCTGAAATACAGTCATGTGCTATTTACGCAAAATAAAAACCATACCAGCAAATGATGCTTGAGTGTGGAAAAGAAATCAAGACAAAAGACAACGGCATGTGGTTTGATTCACAGCAACCATAAGGCATATTACACCAGGGGCTGGCTTTGTTGGACTCAAATATGAGAACCTTTGCTGCCTGAAGTGAGTGATAAGAAAAAGCCAGGTAAAAATGATAACCAGTGCTAGAATATTTTTTACATAAGGAAATATGCACTGGCTTTGATTTTTTGAGCCCCATGGCACTGAGCTGTATAAGGAGAATCGTTGTCACTGCTTTGTCACAGTCTGCTTCTCCACATAAAACTTTCCTGCAGATTTCAGCTTTGTGCACAGCAGTGTTCAAGGTGGTGCTTGCACACACGTGTGCCCTCACCATCAACAGGGTATGAGGTGTGGCTCTCTGAGCTGGATTTGCTGCATTCGGTTTAGGGTAGTGATCTTTCAAGGAGCCTAAAATGGTCTCAGTCGCAGATCTATGGCTGAGAGTCAAGCTGTGGTATTTGGTGCCTCTGAATGGAGCCTAGCACCATAAATAGGATGGATGGAGACAAAGGAGCTACCTGTGGAATAAAGCTCATTTTTTTATAATCTGCTACCAGTTCATAAGAAACCGATAGCTGTTGTGACTTTTTTTTTTCTTTTAGTTTACTTGATTTGTTATGAATATTAGAATGGAATGCAAAGTATTATAAATGGTGGAGAAATGTGTATACCAATTTTACTTCATACTTCTCATCCAAGTAATGCAAGCAGAACTAATAATAATAGAATGCAGGAGCTTTGTGTTCTCCTATTATGTTAATCTCTCACATTTTTGTGGGCCACAAATCAAGCATTTTCAGTACCTTTCATAGAACAATGTACACAGCTGAACAAAACCACATGGACTGTAGGAATTTAAAAAGAGGTTATATGCTACCACTAATAGGCTACCCATTTCAAAATAATTTATTCTTTATAACCAGTCTATTGCTTTTTTTTTCCCCTCGTGTACCGTGAGAATTAACAATTTTGGTTTATTCTGTCTACCACCAATAGAATAAAGCAATTTTCGCAATACAATTTTTGAAATATGTTAAGAATGTGAGTAGGTTAAAGTTACTTAAGTTTAGGTAACTTATTGCGCACATACTTAAATACTGCTAAACAAAAATGAAGGGTGTTTCTCAATTCAGGAAAGTGCAGTAAACAAAAGGGAGTTGTCTCTTTCAGGAACATCTCACTCCACTGTTCTCAGTTCATGATGTTTAATCCAGGAGAAACTGTGACTTTATACCTTAGTATGTACGTACTCATCAGTTATCCATTTCACACTTGGGATTAAAATCTGCCCATGCTATAAATAGCCTGTGCACTGTGCACTCCTACAAAGCCATGGTAGGTGTTTTGCAAAAACAATCACTGAGCTACCGAGCAAAGGCAAGAGCTCCAGCTTCCTGGCCTGTCAGAGGAAGGCAGAGCTAAGGCCTTCATCTGCAGCATTTAAACTGGAAATTAATGCTTCCAAAATGATGCAGATACCCCACATTTTTTTGTTAGAAATTAGACAAAAGCTTGCAGGAAATACCCATTTCCTCATCTGAATTCAAAGGTCTTATGTTTGCTTTATGAAATCTCTCAGTTACACACTGTTAGAAAGTGGGCGAGCAGAAGAGGAATATGACTGCATGCTTGATCTAAGTTCCTACACTTCTGTATTATCTCTTACTGGGGACAGGATCCTGGACAGACTTTCCCTGTGATTTAGTACAAGCAGTCATTCTTAAATTCACAGGAGCAAGAGTGGAGCCTTTTACCTGTCCGAGCCCCTCTCAGATCTCCCAGATGCTCTTGGAGTCCCCAGAAAGCAAGCCTTCCCTTCACCTCCCCACTCACCAATATATGGTTTGAATATATAACTTGAAACGGGTTAACATCAGTAAGTTTTCAGTTAAGAAGTTTAATTGTACTTCTTTTTGGTGTTGCTGCTCTTAAGATATTTACGTACCTACATTTAGACAAAGTCTTCTATTTTAAGGTATTAGCAGGGCATTACTTTTAAAGCCAAGTCCTTCTCTCTATATCAGAAGAAACAATTTCGGTGATATTTTTCCAAAAAAAGAAATCAACAGTTACTTATAACTCTGTGGCTGACAGTGTAGGTCACGTTCCCCCATTTCAGTCAAAATCATAAGTCCTATTGTCTTAAAATTGTACAGTTTATAAAATAACAACCTTTGAGATTCAAGAGCAAGCAATCCCTACTGACATGAACAAAAGGAATGTAAGGGGACTGGGAAGGGTTTTTCTGAAGAATGAGTAAATATAACAGATACAGAGAAACAAAGAGTTGTACAATATCTTGATTTTTTATTTATTTATATGAGGGGACCTTTGTTATAGGTAGGGAAAGCGTGGCACTGAGATGTTTCTCAGCTATGCTCCCAGAAGTTAGACCTGACAGCAATTTTACTATTCAGATTTGTGATCCATTTAGCACCCTGAGGTTTACACGAGGAGTGGGTTACACAGGACGGGCAGCTGTCTGCTTTGCTGTGTTTTCCCATGTCAGATCACAGCCTGTCTGTGCGGGAGGTGACGGCTGGGTCTTCTTTCAGGTACTCACACGCAGTCTTCCCAGGGGTAGTGCTATTGCAGAGTGGCCAACTCGCTCTGAAATCAGTGTTTCACATACTGCATTGTTGTTTTTTCATGGGGGGAGCCTTGTTTTTTCTGTTTACCTGAGGTATTAGTTACTTCCCTTATGATTAGGAGGGTTATTAGAAAACTTTTCAGTAAATGTTAGCTATCAGAAATAATTAATATCAAGCACAGTCGACAGCACCTGGGGGAAAATGAACTCAGAAATACTATGTAACACAATGGGTAAAGACCTTCCTTGGATAATGAACAGGAGACAAGCAATTCATGCTGCAGTAGCTGTGGGTCTTTGTTTTAAGAAAGTGGAAGATAAGGTTACCATGTCTTTTAGGTGACTTGGGTGGCTTTTGTGTTTCTCAGTATAATAGGTCAACCTTCCAAAAATGCTGACTAAGTAGTCTTTTGTGTATAGAAAATATAACCTAACATATTCAAATGGAATAACCCAATTTTTCCATGTTTCTTGTTTCCAAAGAATCTAGCAATAGGAATATTTATACTAAATGCCCACCAATACAAAGCAAAAAGTTAGATGGCCTTTAAAATAAAATCAATTCATGCTGGGTATGTTGTTAGTCAGTTCAGAGGATGGATTTCTGTATTTCTGTGTGAGGAAATCACATGAGGCTGTGGCCAGACGTTGTGTTGTCTCCTTTAAGGATTTTCTATTTCACCATGGAAGACCTTGGTTTTGATTTAACAGGGACACTCTGCAGAGAAGGCATTTGGTGAGTTCATCTGCCCCCTGTTGCTTGATTCCTCCTGACATAGTGCATGTCAGAGATGAACGTGCACACATTTACAGTGACAATTTTGGCACCACCTTCTGAAGGGTGAAGGCACCGCCACCTGCCCACCTCTCACTCTAGCACTGGATCTCAAGCCCTGTTGTAACGTGTGGTAAGGCAAGGGGACTTGCTTCCCTTCCCAGAACCAGTGTGATGTGCTGTTGGTGCAACTGTGTGACCATGTCTGCAACCAGTCAAGGAGTTTGTGTCGGCCTGTACTATGCAGATCCCTGTGCTGCATAGCTGTGATTCATTGGCATTGTATGAATAAGCTTCAGGGACTCCTCAGCCCAGAAGAGATCACATAGTTAATTTAATGGAAGTCTCACGTGCCCCATAAATGCACATATTTGTAGGACACAGGCACTGGCACAGTTCTGAAGAGTTTTTTAATACACTCAGATGAAAGCAGAGTTAAATGGCCACACTGAGAGCTGCTCTCCCATACATAGTATTGTCCATTTGTTCTGCATTTTTGGCTTGATATTGAAATTTACAAGAAGCCCAGGTGTGCCATTGCAGAACATGCACTAAAAACCAATGATTTTTATGCAGGATGTGATTCTCTTTGCATTAGCTCTGTACAGATGTCATCCAGGGAAATACCAGCTAGGATATTGATGTGTTGGAAAATAAGTTTATCTCCAGTCATAGCAAGCATAGATCTGATTCATTCAGCAATACAGCAGAAATACTTTTAATGGAGGCCCTGTAATGTATAGGTATTTAGACCATCCCAATACAGCAGAGATGCAATCAGCATTATAAGGTACCTGACTAGAGAAAATGCATTGCTATTCATGGTTATTTCAATTTCTTAGCATTCCTTGTCAGTGCAGTAGCAAGGGATCACTTCCATAGCAAAAGATAGTGTGGCTGTAGCGTGGGGGTAGTTGAATTCACAAAACTTGGCTTTTTTCCCCTTTTTTACTTTATTTTTTTATAGCAAACACATTATCTTGAAGGGAGTGATGGGTGGATAATAAAAAGCAATGCAGATGTGGATTATTTTGCTGAGACTGGATTAACAAGAAAGTTAAATCTCTCTGCTTTTCAGAATGTCACTTTCCTCATCAGTCCAAGGGAAACACAGTGCTCCTGAGGAGGAGTTAGTTCATTGCTCCTTTCAAACCACATGTACTGATGGAGGTGGCCGTGTAGTAGTGGTGCCAAGAAGTTTCAGTGGAGTCATCCTGCCAAACACACAGACAAGCCATTTATCTTCTCTCTTTTGGAGAAATATCATTTACAGCATGGGGAAAATAAACTGGCAACTGTTTAGAGAAGCCTGATATTATGACACTGTGAGGATGTGCTTTTGCTTAGTCTGAATCCTTGCCTGTGCAAATGTTAGATTATTTGCAGTAGATGTGTTCTAAGCCCCTTTTTGGCTAAAACTGGGGATATGTAAGTTTGCATAAAGCCATTCATATTCTGAAATTATATGTTCTGGTAGGTTTTGCTTCAATATTTATTTTTGCTGTAAATATTTCATTGAAAAAAAGCCAGACCCAAAGAAGTCCTTGGCTGTTGCTGAGTGCTGAGCTCAGCAGCGGAGTTGTGTTTCCTGCTAGCTTGTCTTCCTGGTTCAATGAGGCACCCAAAACTGGGGTCTGGGCTGCAGAGACCACCTGCCTTCACTTTACCAGCTTTGAAACAATAGCATAGGCCTAATTTTGTCTGATATGGAGCTCTTCCAAGAAGCAGTAGGACAATAAGCGTAGAAGAAATGGCAGAAGAGAGGAGGAACTGATAACCCTTGGGTAGGTGGTGCCACCATTGCTCCGTGCTGTTTTCTTTAGAGATGTGGGCACATGTGGTACTCAGGAAAGCAAAGAACAGTAATCAAAACTCCTGCTGATGTGAATGGGGTCAGGAGCTTGCCTGCATGCCCTCAAGTGGGGAGGGCAAGGTCCAGATGGGACCAGGGCCTGAGGATGGCCTGAGTGGTCCCACGGGACCTTCTTGCCCAAACAAACAAGGCCACATTCGAACCATGGCTCTGGAGGCCTGAAGCATGGGGATGTTTCCTGCTGCCCCTGTGGCAAGGTGTCCTGGTGCTCCCTGGCCGCCTGGTGTGATGAAGCCAGAGAGCTGGCAGGTGCAGCAGCAGGGCTGTGAGATGGCAGCACTGCTCACACCTGCTCTGAGTGGGAGCCAAACCCTCCTCCCAGTCTCAATTTGTTCCCAGTAAAATCCCCTGACTGCTAAATTTCTCTGGAGCAACAGTGACATCTTGTGGGTTCGTTTTAAGTGAGCTTCATAGGGAAATGGTTTGTCTCCTCTGCCTCTGCTTGCGCGGAAACCCAGTGGTCTGAATTCAAGTGACATCCTCAGCCATCTGCTCAGTGCATCACTAGACCTGACAGCAAAGCAACTGATGGAAGGCAGAGCTGCTCATAAAGTATTATGCCAAGGGCTTGCTAGGAAATTCAGTTAGCAGGATCATATTATTTGGAAATAGCATTTTAATGGAAAACTAACTTGCAAGTAGATATTGCACATATTTCATTCAGAGGACACATAGAAAGCTTAGTTCTACATGGACAACAAGAGACTGAAGAATTTGTTAACGTTTTTGAAGATGATGGTATCCTGTATTTAATTTGCAAGAATGCAATTAGATTAATGTTGTTTCAGGTCTCCATCCCCATGGTGGTAATGCTTCTTCTTGTTTTGGCTTTCATAGCTGAGCATAACTTCTGCTACTGTGTTTGCCGATTTGCACCAGTCTGCTTGTAGGGCTTTATTTGATTCAGACCTTTTTTTTTTTTTTTTTTTTTTAATCCTGGCATATTGAATTTGTTGCTTTGGAGGATTTTTCATTCCAACAGGGCTTCAGTTATTCTCTGATTCCCACAGGGCTCCATTCTGAGTCCTACTGTGATTTGCATTTGTAGACTTCCAATGGGTAAACAATATAGCATCTGAAACTCTGTTCCGTCACATATTTCTGATGGCACTCAGCTCCTGCTGGTCTTGTGAAAAAGACTGATGCTTTGCATAATATTCTGTATGACATTCAATTATGGACATCTTCACATTAAAAAACAAAACAAACAAACAAAAAAACCCACTGTAATCGAAAGAAGAGTGATCAGCTATTAATTAGCTGTCCAGTGCACAGGACTCATGTTGATAGTAATGGTTCCCCTTGGTTATGGTTTTATTCATCCATAGAAAAACATGCCATAATAGATATTAAAATTTCATTTTAAAACGATACTGCCAGCTTAAGAAATTGAAATTATTTTTCTAATTCCTTATTTTTAATAGAATAGCTTTAAATAACAAGGTCTGTATTTGTTTAAACTATTTATTTCCAGCAAACCGAAAGGTAACATCTTTGTATGTGTGCCAGCACATATTAGTGCGCATATGACTTGAACAACTACCTAAGGAAGCTGTTATTGAACATACAACATACTTAGGCAACCTTTAGGAATGGACAAGGCATCTAAAGATGGACCTCCTGAGCTGATGTTGAGGTCCTTTCCACCTGTCTCCTCTCATTATGTGCCTACACATACCTGAACATGTCCACATGTTTCTGTACATGCATACAAACAACTTTTCTTTCTCTCTAATGAAGTTCTGAAAATGAATGTTAACAGTACACGTCTTCTTCCTCATCTCCTTGTACCCTCCTCTTTTTAAAATCTAGATCTGTAATTCCCTCATGGGACCCTTTCAGTCAGCCTTGTACAGGCCGGGAACCATACAGAAAATTATGAAAAGTAAGTGGATGACACAAAATAAACTAGAGGGGTGAAAACATAAGTTTTTGTTTGTTTGTTTGTTTGTTCGTTTGTTTTTTCTAAACTCTTTCCACAAGACTATTACATGAAAATGGCACAGGAGTAGCAGTTAGAATCAGCTTTTCAACTGGAAATAAGATTTTGAAGTTATGCTGTGTGTTGAAAATATACTCACAGGCAGTATTTTGGAACATATGAACTATCATCATAGGTCAAACAAAAAGTAATCCAGGTCAGATTCTTGTTCAAAACTGTCAGGTAATGGTAAAGCTGGAAGACACAGTTCAAATGCAGACTAATCCTTGCTTTTTCTGTACCTTCAGAGCTTCTTGTCAAGTTTAGGGAGCCTGGTATTGCATTTTAAACTAGTTAATGAAGTTAACCTGTATACAGCTACTTGCAAACACAGAAGGGTGCCAGCGTGAGGCCCGGGTTCTGTCAGGCTCTGACTTCACCTTATGCAGGTGTCTCAGGTGCAAGGTGGGGATTCATTCATTGTAGGTGTTGTGCTTGGATCACTTTGCTTCCCAGCAGTGAGGTTTCCTTAACAACTCCTCCCTTGTCATAAACACATCCTACTGGCCTGGACTGAGGGCTTTCCTGGTGCACCTACCTGAGGGAATGTAAACCTCGTACTGAGAGCTTTCTGTGGAGGCTGACCAATATGCTGCTTTTTGCCCATGCCAGCAAAGAGCTAACCATGGTTTTCAATATTATCACACACCACCTTTTCTTATAGAAGCAGCAACATCTACAAGGGTTCTCTTGTTGGAATCATAGCTTTAAAAGCGACTAATCGTGAGAGAGAGCCCACAACCCAATAACCTACTAATCGTCTAAAACAGTAATTCATCACAATGCCATCTAGCTAGAAATGTTATAAATCATGTGCCTTCCCTGTACCTCTAACGATGTCTATAGCAGAAGGGTGGTTTTTAATCTATTAAAAAGAAATTAAGGGAGATAACAATCCAGCAATCCATCAGTTTCAGAACTACATTCTTCTGGACACTAAACATCAATTAATTAAATAATATATGTGCAGTTTGTCATTGCTATATTTTTTCAGTGCAATTGATGTTTCCCTTTTATAAATTCTAAGGATTATGATTTCTGTTCTTCTAGTGATATGTGCATGTTAACAGGGCAAAGAGATGCATACCAGAGCTAAATATACTGCTACATTATCGCTTCTCATTTATTCTACTTTCTTTGAAAGAAATTGATTTTCACCACGATTCATTTTGCAGTACAACTCAACTACTGTGTATTTTTTCCCCCTCAGGTTCTTAAGGCCTTGTTATTTTTTTTATCCAACAGTTTTCCTATTTGTGTTTTAGCATACTTACTAAATCAGAAATATAATTGTATTGCTGGTGTTGGTTGTGGAAGTACCTTTAATATATTGGATATTCTCCATAGAAAAGTAGCTACAGACTGTATGGGTGATATCCAGGAGTTACCGATTTGCAGAAAAACAAACAAACAAACAAACAAAAAATCTTTGGTAGCTTTGTGCTCATTAACACTCGTATTTTGTGAGTTCCAAAGACAGAAACCATTTCTGAAAAGTCTTGAAGTATATTTAGATCTTGCACTTTTTTTCCTTCAATAGTTAAGTGTGCCATTTAGGAGAACATTTTTCCATAGGAGAGCAAAGGTGGTTTCTTCAGAAGTGCTGCCAGTGCCGGAGCTGTCTGGTGTGTAGCTCTGTCTATGCAGTAGGAGTTGATCATCTCCTCCACTCTGTGAAGTGATATTATCTGCCTTCATGGCTCGTCCCCCTTTTAAGATGTGGTCTAAGAAATGTCTTTAATTAACATCCAGCAAAATTATGAGGAAAAACTTTGCCCAATATATTTGCAGTTTGTTTTGCAGGTTGGTCCAGCTGGCAAGGGATATTTGTCACGTTAAACTTTACCTATGTTTGGGATGATTAACAGGCTTTGATTTTTTAGTGATTTCTTATGACTTGGAAGCCAACAGGAAAAATCAGATATAAACTTTTCTAAATTTGGGAGTTTGCAATTACAGCGTTGTGATTTAAGCTGGTTTCAAGTACATGTATCTTCAACCAGCATCACACTATTACTGGCCTTCCCAGTTTCAAACCATTTGAAATTTATTTTGCTGAGACACCTTTAACATATTTTGCTCTGGAATTCAACTAAGTTTGGGATTTTCCCTGTGTAGCTGAGAAAACAACACCTACATTGAAAATGCAATGCATTAAAATATCTCCTGATATTTTAAAAAATGAGCATAGAGGCTGACAGTTATGTCCTGGAGACCTTCTTAGGGCTCCTTAATAATTTGCTGTATTTTCAAGAAATGCAAAGTGCTTGACAGCTTGTGAAGAATGACATTTAACAAAACAGTCTCTACTCACCAGTGGAGAACTGATGAGTTTCTGAAACGCAAATGGTGATTACTTCTAACTACAGACTTTGAGAAACTGGAAACAGTCACTCTTTTCATGTCATTTCCTAAAATATGACATTGATTTTAAACTTTAGATAAGTAAATGAGAGACAAAAATTTCCTATTATATACTTAAATATGTCTTACTGCCCTTTTTTGATTAAAGGCAGAACTAAGCTGCTTTTCTTCCCAAATGGCTGCTCTGCCAAGAGGGCAGTAACAGCTATGTTTTATTTAACTGAAGCTCAGCTACTTAACTGAAGATGTGGGAAGTCCCTAAGCACAATAAGCAAAGATGGGCTAAAAAAGATGAAGATTACCTTCCTCCCAATAATTTCTGTAGACATAATATCTGGAAAATCAGAAATATTTTTCAACAATTATGACCACAATATTTTCTCAGAAGCAAATGCCTGTAATTTTGTTGTGTTCAAAAGGAAAAGAGTGTGTCAAATTGCTAGTTTTTTTTGGGGCGTGGAGGGGTGAAGTTGAGGTTTTAGTGTTCTTTTCATTTTTAAATAATGATGTACCATTTAAGTAATGGGAAGTATGAGGCACTGCTCTGTATTTTTCCATGTGTGCCAGCTGGTATCTGTTTCTGAGAGTGGAGGGGGAAAGATGTTTCTTTAGTCTAGCATTGACTGCAGTGTTATAAATTGGGAGAAATACAGCCTCATTATAGCCATGAATGAAAGCAGACATTTACTGTACCTGTGAATGGTGGGTGTTCTCTCACTAACAGAAACAAGTGGCAATCTTTTTCACAGTTGTCTCATCTTCTCTTCTGAAAGTGCTTTCTTGGGAAATTAAAAGTGAAAAGTAGTCTAGATTGATGCATCTTTGGCATTTACAATAGAAAGACACTGAGTGGGACAAACCCTCTGCACCATCTCTGGTGATTTATTCCTTTGCATCTTGACCATACAAAAATTACGAGAAGTGTCCTACTGCAGGATCATCTGCCTCTGGCACCGTTTTCTTCACCTAACAAGTCATCAGGCACGGGTGCTCATAGTGTAGGCAGGGCCCCAGAGCTGGCTTCTGTTAGAAGACATGGCTGTCTGACCCCCTTAATGAGAACTATTTTCTTTGTTTTCATTTAAATCAGAAAGAATAACAACAAAACATTTTTTTTCCTCATGGCCTGATGGTCTTTGAAGTTGAAAACAATTTCTCGTCTTTGTTTCCAGCAAGTAAAAAGTATTAAGATGCATTCAGATAGCTTATGGACATTATTTCCTATGTGATAAGTTGATACTGTGTTTGCTGTGGGGATCGAGTTTTGCTTTTGGGAGAAGCAGAATCAGTTTAAAGACAAAGACATAAAGGAGATGACATCTCTTGTGTGCATGTTGAGTCTTTCCTGCTTAGGTGGTGGGACCACAGAGGTTAAGCATGGTGCTGGTTGGTGAGGATGGATGAAGATCACTGTCCTCAAGGTCTGCAAGCAGTCCTGTGGGTTTTGGTAGCACAGCTTGCAGAGCAGGGCAGAACTCAAGAAAAGCTTTGAAGATACAAGACAGTGAGGCCTAGAAGAAATAGCTGTCATTAGTTTATTCATATTTTATGTAAGAGGCATTTGAATCAAGATGATAAGCTGGAAAGGGGGAAAAAAAATTGTGAAAGAGTGAGATCAGAGAGATCAGAAAAGATTTAGGAAAGGGACATGAATTTTGGATTTTTTTAATTTTATTTTTTGTAAAAGAAAGAGCTGATCAGCTTTCAGGGAGAAAACATGAAATGCTTACCGAGAGGATGCTCTATGGCTTGCTAGCCATAGTACAAAACAGAAATTTGAAAAATGGTTTGCGTTTGTCAAACACATGATGCTTTTGGTGCTGTGTTACTGATTTAAAGACATAAAGGAAATGAGGTGAAGTACTAAGATTGCTGATTCTCGTTCACATGCAGTCTGATGCCCTGCAGTCAGTGACTTATAGATGAAAAACACTGCTGTGATTTATGCAGGTCTTTCATATGGAAATAATAAAGATCAGGCAATATTTCCAATACTTGCAATAACTTTGGGAGTTGTCCACAGAAGTGTTTTTTGTTTCTGGCATGTAATTAGTCCAGCAGTTCAGTGTATCTTCCACTGTGTGGTTTAGGAGTTGAATTCATCCTACAATTCCACGCAGACATTTCAGGGGCAGAAATACATATTTCATCGGACAGTTCAAGTTTCATCCACTGAGTTTTCTGCAATATTTGATTTGGTCTCTTTTCCAGTGATCACTTTTTATCATTTCCATTGCAGTACTGAATAAGTATTATGAAGATAGTAAATGTACCAGTGGCACAAAAGGGTTCAAAAGTAATTGAAATGAACTTTATGTACTTGTGAATATGACTGCATGATCAACTTCCTGGTTATTTTATTATTGTGGGTTTCTTATAGTGCAGTGCTAGTTAGCTGTGCTGGCTTCCTATTACCGCAGTGAGTTTAATGAGAGACCATGCAAAGTATGCTTTTAATCTGAGAGTCACTCCTTTAAGTAAATTTTCTGTTAAAAATTTCCTAGATTTAAAAAAAAATGTTGAAGATTAAGTATGATGCCAAAGGTAACATTTCGCTGAGCTGTAATATGAGCTAAAGTCTTAAAAACTAAAATATCTATAGCGAAATTTATGTCTAATATAATTGCCTTTATAAGCCTCGCATAGAACATGAACTTAGATCAACATCTTTAAACTTCCATATCTTCAGAGAAGGCAGACAGAAATGATTATCTTCACAGTTTATTTGAAAAGGATGCAATAATTCTTATCAAATTTTCTCCCCCTTTCGTATTGCTCATTCTTCATTTAAGAAGCATTAAGAAAGCGAAAAATTTGTTCTCATCTTCATTCAGTGCATTAAAGTCCATTAAGTGGACCATAAGTCTACAACTTCCTCATGAGGGGGAGTGGAGGGGCAGGGGACCTATTCTCCGTAAACACCAGTGATAGGACCCATGGGAATGGTGTTAAGCTGAAGCAGGGGAAGTTTAGGCTGGACATCAGGAAGAGATTCTTCACCGAGAGGGTGGTCGCACACTGGAACAGGCTCCCCAGTGAAGTAGTCACTGCACCAAGCCTGTCTGAATTTACAAAGCGATTGGACTGTGCACTTAGTCACATGGTCTAAAATTTTGGGTAGACCTGTGCAGTGCCAGGAGTTGGATTTGATGATCCTTATGAGTCCCTTCCAACTCGGGATATTCTATGATTCTATAAGTGCAGGCATGTCTTAGGCTGAAGTTCTAAAAACTGTTTGCCTTCATTTCTGAGTCCTTATGCTAACCATAACTGCAGGAAGTTTTTCTTTGACTCCTGCTCAAAGATTATCACATAATCGAGCTGCATTTGTTCATCTCACAGAATCTTGGTTTTGGTTACAATGACTTCAGAGTTCAAAACCTCCTCTAATTTGCTATGATTTGTATATGAGGTTCCCTTCAGAGGCTGAATTCTGCTATCAGGGGCCCTAAGCAGTGTCAAGCTGCATTAGCAGCAGAGTAAAGCAGCTGCTTTTGCAAATACTGGGTGATCACTAGTCGTCACACTATACAGCAAAAAGGAAGAACCAGGAAAGCTGGAAGAACAGGAGCAGTTAAAAGCTCCAACCAGCAGTATCTCTGAAGCATGAGGAGCTCAGAGCAGGAGAAATGGGGCTTTGGGGCATGTGTGTTTTTGGGGGAGTTGAGAGTTTCAGAGAGCAAACTGAGCCACTGCGCTGTGGACTGGCTGTGTCTGTGGACCCCTCCCAGATATCCTAGACAGTGTTAGATCCATGGCTAAGCATCTAATAGCACACAGAAAGAGCTGCAGAAAATGTATTATGTGTATTATTTCATTAAAAGCATCAGTTTGATTTACTCTTTAGAGAAAAACACAAGAAATAGAGCTCTATCTTCACTGAATCCAGTGGCAAAATATTCATTGGCCTCATTGTGAGCAGCTCCAACTCCTTTTTCTTCAGATACTGAATCACACCAGGAGAACATCTAGCAACTATGTGGCTGATATATGTTGCAGAGAAAGTTGTTTCAATTTCTGGGGTAAGCACCCAGCCCTCTCCTGCAAGAAGCTGAGTGATGCTGTCTGTCAGGAGCAGACCCTGGGTAAGCACACTCGGTGCTGGTAAGAGCCCGAAGTCTCTTCCGATGTCAATAATTTGTGTAATGCATTGCCCCATGCTGCCACTTCGACTAAGTAATGCATTATGTATATCTTGAGGTATGGTGGTTAGTGTAATATTTATGCATATAGGTATCTGTGAGAGTCGCCTTGAGTACAGCACAGCATGCACAGAACAGATAAACACCATCAGTGCCTGCAATGACTGCGGCACACTTACAGCTACTTTTCTGCAATCCAGCATCTAGACTTCATGTAGAAAAGGTATAAATGGTGTACGTTCACTCACAATTTGGTTTCCCAATGAATCCTCCAGTAAGGGGAAAAAAAAAAAAAAGAAAAAAAAAGGTAATGGGGGATGTCATCTAAAATACACGCTTCTAGACTTCAGCAGCAATAAGTATGCTAATGACAACTGTGATCATTTGAACCACTCAAACTCTCCTCACCTGCTAGGAAGAAGCAAGAAGAATCATAAAGTAGCAGACAACACCAGTGCTGATAAATGGCGCTCCCACATAATGAGCGCTGAGTGCAGTTCTGGTCTTCCAGCTTTACCATTCTGTGGGAATAAGGCATTGATAGGTGTGACAAGGGTACCAGAAGCGTGGTAAACATCCACATAAGCAAAGAGTAAATCGACTACAACTTTTTAACTCTGCAAAAGTGAGGAAGAGCATATGTGTAGGAATGGTAGAGGGAGGAGGGCTATAATGGACTTACACAGTTCTCCAAGTGTCACAGAAATTTAACATGGGCTCCTTTTCTTCACCTTTCATTACATGAACCTTGGAGGCAGCAAAATAAATGGTCAGATGAATCTTTCAAAACAAGCCAAAACATGCAATGCCTTTTCTCATATGTAACATAATGGTAAATTCTTTGCCACAGGAATTTCTGGATGCCAAAATTATATGTGGTTAAAAATTAGTTAGAGAGATGCACTTGTGAAAGCAAAGAATGCATCAAATAACAATAATAATAATAAAGGAAGGCAAAAAAATACATAAAAAAAATACAGAAGACACCAAGTCCACCTCAAGCTTAAGATGTCCACCTCCAACTTGCAGGCTGGGACAGTATTTGGAAAAAAATACATGGCAACCTTCATACCTTCCTCCCTGAACGTGTTACCCACCATGGCTGGGACAGGACATACCCAAGGGGTATCCCAGCCTTGGTCTGGCCTGGTGCTGCTGCCTGCGTGCTCTTGCTTTACTACATGTGGCCATAGAGCTGAGGGTCAGCTGAAGCCTATGGGCCTGGAGCGGGGTTCAATTGCCAGCAGCTGAGCTATCAGAGGGGTTCCCTTGGGCAGTGAGAGCCAGAGCTCGATGGGTCTTCATGTGGGCAGGGACAGGCACAGCAGCTTGGTCACTGTCTTCACTGGGGTGTTTAATTCCAGGAATCTTCTCTAAAATACACACTGAGCATTAGTAGGATGCAGAGATGCTCTTGCTGCAGGGTGAGCATTCAAGCCCTTCCGAAACTCACCTAGAGTGACAAAGCACACCAAGGCACTGAATGGCATGCCAGCGTATCGATTTCGAGCTGAAGTATCTCCATCGCTCCTTCAGCTCCTGAGGCTTTTTGTGAAGCCTTCCGTTCAGATAATAAAGAGGTCCAACCCTCTTGAGCTTATAAAACCTGATGATTTCATGGTACGAGTCAAATCTAGCTTAAGGCTCAGCCTTGCTCTTCCAACTTCATTATTGTTATATATTTTGGTGTGTGTGTAAACTATCCAATTTTCAGCTATGTTATTCTCCAGGTGGAATCAATACTGGCTTTATCCTGTTTAGCAGAACAAGGGTCAGCATTTCTGATGAGAATGAAGCAAACAGAGACTTGCCTTTTTCTTTTGGAAAATGAAAGCAAGGCAGGTTTGCCTTTAGAAGTGAGGGTTCTGAGTTTATAGCAACTCCTTGTCCTGAGGTTGCTGCCTTTTTTTTATTTTTATTTTTTTTTCACATAAAGCAGTATTGGTTCTTGCTGCATAGTAGAGAAAAGAGAAGAGGATCATTGGACAAAAGCTGGGTGGCTTCTTGCCTTGTTCTGCTGCCTGCCATCTATACCAATACCTTACCACAGCACCTCAACATGCTACTGATGGGAAGAATCCTACTGCCTCATCTGTGGTTTGTAAACACCTTGCTCCCATTGGCAAGGCAGACATCATGAAAATTATCCCACACAGATCAACAGATTTACTCGTAATTAATGACCCACAACAGGAAGAAGCAAATTCAGATAATTCTGGCCCCAAATAATTATTGCTATCTACTTGTTAAACATGTAATTTTCAATTTCATTTAGTTCTTTTCTTACTGCTGGCATTATCCTAGCAACCATCTTGCTGCAACAATTTTCCCTTACTTCTGCTGTCTGTGCTACAATCATTCGCAGTCGGATGGGGCCCCATTAGGCACTGACATTCACATCACATAATTTTCACTAACAAGGAACAGAGGTAGCTCCGTAGCCATCTATGCCATGCCAGTGGTGCATCTCTCATCGTCTTCCCTGCTCTTTCCTAAACCACAACAGCACTGTTATTAACTCTGACAAATAAAGAGGCAGGGGTATAATTGTTGATGATGGTGGGCAAGAAAAGGCTTTTCACTCTTTCAGAAGAGGTCATTTTCCACACAGAAGTACGAATTCCCACCAGTTCCCCAGGGGCTATTGAAGGCAGATGCAATGACCACATTTTGTGGCTTAGGCCTGCAGGAATATGCTGCTCCTGACATGATTATTGCTTATCAGAGCACTATTAAAGATTCAGAGAGCTTGGAAAGCTTTAAAAGAGAGCCATTAAACACTGCCAGTCACCGGGCTTCCCAAGCCTGAACACCATTATGCCAGCTGATGGTGGCGGGGCTCCAGCACGTGCCTGCAGCAGCACTGGCAGCAGAGAGGGAGCAGTGCTGAAGTGGGCCACAGAGGTGGAACCCACCACGCACTGAGGTCAGTGGAGGTCTTCCTATTGATGTCATAGGATGGGGACTTAAGCAAGATAATTATTTATTTATTTATACTATGAAACACTATGCTGCTTTTTTCTTCCCCCTTTTCACATCTGCTTTTTCTTATTTTTCTCCGCGTTTTCAGGCTTGCTTCTGATGGCAGCACACGTGCAGTGTCCTCCTCCGGGCTGTGCAGGGCAGGGACCCTGGCTCCTTGCTGCCCCAGGACCGCTGCTGCTCCCCAGCACCCTCAGTGCATCACGGGTAAACACGGGGGGATCTGGGCTCCTCAGTGACCCAAAATAAGCCACCAGGCAAGGGGCTGCACCAACCAGCACAGGGACTGACATCCTGAGCGCACTCCCAGCACACCAGTGGTGTAGTTTGCTTGGAAAATCTGTCAGGCAAAATTTGTTAGTTTTTTTGCAGCTCTGATTTCTCTATCCCCGAGAGTGTCTTTGCTAAGAGAAAGCATTGATTTTTGCCATCCAACACACACACACGTATGAATATGATTCATTCCTCCCCATTCCTCAAAATAACTTCTGTGAGTTGTTATCCCTGCTAAAATGAGCCTTTTCACAGGTCTGTATTTCCACCTAGTACACACACAGTAAAATTACCAGAAGTGAAATAAACTTTCTTTGACTTGGAGAAAATTTTATGCTGTTGTAGAGGACTCTTCTCAAAAAAATTAGCAGTTAGCTTTATAATACATTCATTTATATGTAAACTTAGCACCATATTTATTTGGTGTAAATAAGGGATCAACTAAATCAAGATAAACTGTTGAACCAAAGGTCCACTTCATAGCATTATACTATACTAAAGTAAAAAGTATCTATCAAAGGCTAGATTGCACCACACTGGCTAAAATTTGAGGGCTTATTCAGTGGTAAAACAGTTTCTTTGCCCTAAGGTTTTCCCATGTGGCTACTCATTCAACTTTGGTTAATAGATTAAAACAAGAAGAGCATTTTGGTAGACGTTTTTAAGATGCACAAATTTATTGAATGCAATTTATTGATGTACATATTAAATTGACAAACACAAGTGTATACTAAATAAGTAGGGATTCTATAAACGGAAACAAAATTATAGCTAAAATTAAACACAGCAAGACTTACTAAGGAAATACTTGTCTATTTGACTGGGTTAAAAACAGCAGGTATAATTAAGATTACATTGTCTCCACCTATCTGGAGCTATGTCAGGTTTATGACAATACACCATCCACATGCTATTCTCCCATTTTTCATCATTTTCACTACTTCACATTGAAGAAACTGCATAATCACATGAAATGACGAGTGGCTGGCCCTCAACAGGAGACCAAGCTTATTTTCTGAGGCTGGATCAGCTGGTACTGTGTTGATTGTAGCAATTTTTTTCCATATGTATTTAAAGTATTTCTGTGAGAAAATTCTGCAGCCTCTTTATCTAGACCAAATGTCTCATCATCCTTACCATTACAGAATTTTCTCTACTACGTAACTTGCTGTATTTTGTCTTCGCTATCCAGATAATTAAAAATTGACATTTGCTGTCTTCTTTGCAGCTGTCCTTTATGTATTTTGAGATTTTTGCTGTTTTTCTCTAGACTACAAAAATGTGAATTCACAAGCTTCCTAGTAGGCTGTGTTTCTCAGATATTTGCTAATATTTCTTTGGGCATTCTCCATTCAGCTACAGATTTCCTTGAAGAAGGATGCCCAAAACAGAACGGACTTCCCTTCAGTTGATGCTAGAAATGTTGGATAGAGTAGAATTATTCACTATAGATTACAAGCAACATTACAGAATAACTTGGCTTAACATTTGCTTTTGCACTAATAGAAAATATTCATCTTGACTACCTATTCTTTTCTGAAGATGCAGTCTACTTTCTTAATGTCTACCCTGCATTTATACACTTCACCTCTGCTGCCTACTTTTCCAACTGAGCATTGTATCTATAGATTTGTATACAATATCATACAATATTAATTTTCCCATACCATTTCTCCAAGGTGTGAAACTGTTTCTTTGTATAGGTCAACAGGATCATTTGACATCTAATCTTGTAGCTAAGTGTTTTATATGAATTACCTTAATGCTTCTTTTCTCCCTTTCAGGCTCTGTGAATGACGTGTGAAATGGCTGAAAGAGCAAAGACAACTAACCACAGCTCAAAAATTTCACCAGCTTGTTTTCAGGGTTCATCAGGCAAACCAGCCAATACTTTCTAAAAACTTGGTAGTCAGATAATTTGAAATAATCAGAGCTAAGTACTCTTTGATCTATTTCTTCTGTGGTTGAGATCTTGTCTTGGAGATCTTTTGTCTTTTTCACTGTGTTAACAATTTGATTTGAAATGGCATTCTGATACAAAAACATTCAATAATTTGACCATCTGTTGATAAATTGTTGCCAGGTTTTCTTTATAACAAATTTCCTATTCCAACAAGCCCAGTGCTTGTGTGATTTTGACCATTCACAAAAAGCTTTCTATCTGCCATAACTACCTTCTACAGAACTCTGTTTTTGTTGGTGGTGGTTTGTTTTCTTTTTTTTTCTGTTTTTTTGTTTTTGTTTTTGTTTTTCTGTTTTTTCCTTTTTTAATGAATCCCTAGCTATGTTATGATTCAAAAGCTTTGGAAAGTTTGAATCATAGAGGAGGAAGTCTTTGTGATGTACATTTCTTATGCACATCATCCAAATATATATATATGTATATGTTTTACATGTATATATATATATATTTATTTTATTTTTTGCATGGGTTGATGTCCTCTACCAAAACTTTTATATAAGCAACCCAAAATTTGCTTAGTTTTGGAATGTTTAATTTTTATTTATGTTTTCGCATTGTAAAACTCAGTGAAGAAAATACATAATTTCATACATAATCTTATACACCATTCATCAATCAAATGAAAGTGCACAACTTTTTAAAGAACTATTAAATTCCACAAAAGGTGAACAGATTAAAAGTACTGGATTTTTTAACTTGTACTTAAAGAAATTGTCATTATTCATGTGAAATTCAAAGTTATGTACGCAAAACAACTCATACATACATATACTTCCTCAACTTTGTTCAAATTTACAAATCTTCATCCGCTAGTAACTAATTACTTTGTCCATAATTGTGGATTGTTAGACACTTACTTAATTACCTTACTGGTAAATTAAGAGCTGACATTAGGATTACTATGCAAAAAGAAATGTTTAAGTAGGAAAAAAAAAACTTCAGACGAGAGACAGTATTTCTGTAGACATGACAATAAGATCCTGACATATCAGGAAATCCAACGTTAGTCAGAAAAAAAAAAAAAGTGAAACACAAGGAGATAGGGAATGTGTTTGGGTAGGCTACGACTGTAGCTATATGGTACACTGGCTGCAATCTCTCACTCTCCTTTCTGTCTATAAGTAAAACTTATGATGTAACAGGAAAAAATCCAGAAGGTTGAGGAGCCTGAGTTCCACACAAAATAGGCAATGCACTCTTTTCTTTTTTTCATTGGGAAAACAGGTTGTTTTACAAAGTGAACTATCAATTGTTTAGACATGGGAATTGCAAGCAAAGGGATGAAACAGGGAGGTACCAGCCGAGAATCTGGCCAGCAGGACCACTGGAAGCCCTACACAAACGTAATAGAAAATAAAGATAAATAAAAATCCAAAGCTTGCATTTTCTCCTAATGGAGAAATAAATAAAATCTGCTGTAAAGTATAATGAGCTTTTTCTGAACAATTAATGTATATTAAAGCTGTTCTGATAGAGCAAAAATTCAGTGGCAAAGATCATTATGGACGTGGGCTACTGAAGAAAGCCTATAAAATTGTTTCTTATACTACACTGAGACTTGAGTCATCATTCTGTCTTATCACAATATGTCTTATTCTTTCAGTTGAGTTAAATCTGCAAATGAGTCAACCTATAGAGATTTAATATTTTTAAAGAGACACTCATGTATGGCAGATGCCTTAAGGTGTTTGTTTCCGTTAGTCTGGGTTTACTATCCTTACAAGAAAATAAAAATAAAAATAAAAATAAAAGAAAGAAAAAAAAACTCACTTGATGAGGAAATCATTTTCAGAGAGAAGGATTTTTCTTCAGCTTAAAATCTGAAATGCTGAAATGCTAAAATGCTAAAATTGATTATACAAAAATGAAGAGGCAAGCAAGTCATGAGCAAGGGATGAAAAAAAATGTCTGCAAACATGCTCTACTCCAACTATTAGTTTATATTAGGAAAAAGTAAAGCTAAATATTCTGTTAGTCAGCTAATTAGAATTATTGATTATATTGTTGGTTTTTTTTTTGTGAGAAATCTGAAGAAATAAGTTGAAGGAGGAAACATTTTGAAAGCTGCAATCGTAAGGGTATATCTTTTTTCACCAAGCAATGAAAAGGTAAAAAGCTTAAGAGTGTACAAAAGAAAAACAAATCATAGCACACAAGTTTTAATTGCTAAAAAGTTATGGTCAAAGTCTGGCCAACTCTGAGATGGGCTTGTCTGAGCAGGTACTGGTAGTAAAATATCCAGAGGGTGGACGATAAATACAGTGTGAATGAAAGGGAACGCAGTGGTGCTGCTTTTTGCAGTCTGCCAATTGGAAGCACTAGAAGTTATGGTGTGTGAAGACAGCTGGGAAGATGAGTAGGAAGCTGAAGATTTAGGCAGCATACACACTATTTTTTATATATGTGTCTATAAATTCAAAAAAAAGTGCAAATGAATGTAGCCAACAGTCCTCACTTTGCATCCTGAAATCCTGAAACCTGATGTCCTGCGACCTTCGATTTCTACTCATCGTTTCTGACCTATCCCGTGCTGACATTGTGGGAGGAGAGCCATCAGGCCCACCTGGCTGCCAGAGACCTTTGTGGTGCGAGCCAAAGAGCTACAGAGCCCTCCCCAGGACAGGAGCATGCCAGATGGCCTGGCAGCCATCCTGCGCCGCCAACAGGCAGCCCGGCATCTGGGGCCATGTATTCAAGTGACAGGACATATTTCATTTAGCTTCTCTAGTGGGCATTGGGAAGGGATGCAGTCATAAAGGATGAGTAATGTGTTCAGAAGAAAAGGCAAAGATCTTTGTCGTGACTTCTTCCTACAAAATAAAAGTTTTCTGGCTACAGACATGGAGAAGAAAAAAAGAAAAAGACCCTATAGTCTAATTTATTTTTAAAATGCTGCAATTATCACAAAATAGAAAAACATGGACCTAGGTTACTGCATTTACGGTGGCTCAGGATAGTAATCCAGGTAAATATGAAATAAGTAGGTTATTTCTCCAGCTATTATTCTGAACTCTGATGTCAGATTTTGATTGCAGGTACGTGAGTGATGACTGAAGCAGTTTGAAAAGGCAAAAGCTGTGTATCACTGAATAAGCGGAATAGAGCTACAGTGATCTTCACCTCACCACTGCAATATAATGAGGGTGAATTCATTTTTCTGCTTGATAGACATTTTCTGATCAGGAAGCCACATCCTACATCTCCTATGCTTGGCACAGCTTAAGAGCAGTGGCAGATAGGCAAAGAAATTGGGAGCAGTTATATTATATTACTCTTGCAATATATTCTATATTACTCTTGCAGTATAACGTTCACTAAGGAAGCATAATCAATGGCAGAAGCTGAAATTATTTGTCAGTAGCTCAGACCCTCACAGGAGCCGTGAATTTGGGTACAGATGAAAATCAATTCCTATGTCCTTTGTATTCAATTACAGGAATAAATAACTATACCTGAGCTGAGGGTTGACCCCCTCCAGGACTGGGCATCATATTTTATTACTGGAGAGAGGTTTGTCTTTTGGAGGACTAGTTGGTTAGATAAGGATCTTGCTGATAAAACATGATTGGTGCCTGCAAGACAGCCATTCAATTTTCAGATCTGTCATTGAATTTCAGTGTGGTTTTGAACCAGTTCTTTATAAGCCTCATCAATAAAATGCTTGTTCATCCAAAGTAGGAAACGGTAAATGATCTTTCAGCAAATTTGGAAGATGGACGCTGTTATCTAGATAGACCATGCCAGGCATCACATTGTTCCATTCAGTTGTGACTGGTGATGTTATGAAATAAAGCCTCATCACCGCTATTTCAATATCTTATCATCTTACTCGAGATATTTTAAAAATAATATTCTGTAAGATAGTTTTAAAATGCATGTACTTAACAAATACCATCTAATACAGTAATGTCAGATTATATTTGTTCCAGCCAGTTTCTCCAGGAGAACACTGTGAGAAACAGTGTCAAAAGCCTTACTGAAGTACAGGTAACCACATCCACAGCCTTCCCCCCATCCACTGAATGCATCACCTTGTCGTAGAAGGAGATGAGGTTCATCAAGCAGGACCTGTCTTTCATAAACCCATGCTGACTGGGCCTGATTGCCTGGTTGCCCTGTAGGTGCCGTGTGATGGCACTCAACCTGCTCCATGAGTTTCCCCAGCACCAAAGTCAGATTGACAGGCCTTCAGTTTCCCAGATCCTCCTTCTAGCCCTTCTTGTAGAGGTAAACTAAAAACTGAAATATAGGAGATTCTGTCCAAACGTAGGAAAAATCTTTTTTCTGTGTGGGTGACTCAGCACTGGCACAGGTTGCCCAGAGAAGTTGTAGAGACTCCATCCTTGGAGTTATTCAAAACCCAGGAGTTGGTCCCGTGCAACTGCTCTAGGTGGCCCTGCTTAAGCAGAGGGTTTGGACAAGATGAACTCCAGAGGCCTCTTCCAACCTTAGGTATTCTGTGATTCTGTGAATACATATCTGTAATCTATCAAAAGCTGAGACTGGGTCCATATCTTTGTAGATGGAACTCAAGAGCAAAGGAGTAAATCTGTTTATTTTAGTACTGATAACATGGAAGAAAAGGATAGCAAGATAATCTGGAAACTCCGTTTCATGTACTTACTTTATAAACTAAATGTATATGTAAACTCACAAAACAACCCTCAGTCCCAAAGCTGGAGACATCCAAGGTTAAAGCGAAAAACTGTAGAAAGTCAGACTTGCTCCCTACTGCCAGCTGAGTGATTTGTCTACACCAGTCACAGTTTTATTGTTAGCCCTTTCTTCACAAGAACATTAAAATCACCAAAATGTATTTAAGTAAAGCAGATATTTGATGGTGTTCGTCACTGATGCTGCTAGGGGGAAGAGGTCTTCTAAGGGGCCATACAGATCAGTGAACTCTCACTCTACAGTCTTGGTAATGCTGTATTGCATCTATTTTCTGTGAGCTTCTGATCCATTTTGACAACTTCTTACATATTCCTGTCTTAAAGGTCAAACCTGTTTCTCAACAGCGATAACTGACAAATGAAAATATCGGTGTTTTAGAAAAATGACATCCATAATAGGTTAATCTCATCTTTATCAACTGAACTTGATAGGATGCTCTTGAAAAGTGATTGGGGATATTCACCATAAGCATTTCTGAGTCTGTGAAAAGCTCAGTTTAAGCTTTCTTTATAACAGACTGTAAAACCGGTCAATGTGGTATCTGAAAAATAGTGGTGGATCAAGGCAGATGCCAAGTTTTAAGTCACTTAGGATTACTCTATCAATGGCCTTGACTGCATAATTGAATCAGCAGAGGTGCCCTCCAGAACAGAACAATTTTTAAAAGGTCTTACTGTCAAAATTGCTAAAAATAAATAAATAAATAAATAAATAAGAAATTGTATTTTTCTGATATGTGTTTCTAGATCTGAATAACAGACAAAAGAATTTTAAATTATCTTGGGAAAAAAAATAAACTCGTTATATTTCATCTATGTCTGTAGGAGTATTGCAGGTTTAGGTGGTGTGTCTGTGTAGTAAAATTAATATGGCTACAAAGACTGAGATCAAGGGTGATCGGGATAAGGAACAAGACAACTAAATGGGCTAAGACTCTTGACCAGGAACATCTCTAAAAATAATACTTCACTGTTTCCCACAGTTTAAGAACTAAGCATCACTAAATGAAATAAGCTTTTGTGTATGAAAATGCATTTCTTTTATGCTGAGTAGGAAACAGTCCATCTGTTTGGAAAAAAAAAAATATATATATTGAAATTTACATAAACATTCTTCAAGGGTATCTTCCCTCAAGCCTGCCTATATGTTACACAGTAAGGACTGGGCTCCTCAATAGCCAAACAAGTCTGGGAATATGCTTACACTTTGCCATTCTCAGAAGAGAATTGAACCAAATTTTATTTGAGGTTTCAAAATAAGCTGCTAGAATATCTCCACCGTTATTATATCCCAATATGCCACAGGGGGTCGCTTCCAATTACTGTCTGGATCTGAGGTGGGAACACAGATCCCTTCAGTAGGGTTTGTCCCTGTGAATGAGTACTGGAGTGGGAGGAGTGAAACCCAAATCAAACGGGATTTCTCTCCAAATTTGAATGTGCTTTTAGAGGTTCCAGAAATAGCAGTGTTTCAGAGCTGTATCTACTCATGGTATAATCTTACCCACATTTGAAAAAATGACTAAACATGAGCTCAGTTAGAAATGTCCCCATGTCTTTTCAGCAAAGAGGAAAAGCTAGAAACACCACAAAACACGAAAGTAAATGCCTACACATACAATGATACAGTTCACCAATATCTATGTTGACTATGTCTCCATTGCTCTGTAGAAGTGATCTTGAAGGTAACTTCAAAAGGACAGGTAATATTTCTGTAACAAACCGGGTTTGGGCTGCCTGCATAGATAATACGGTGCTGAATCTTGGTAATGTTGTGCACTTTAGGCCGTTCAAATTCCAGGCCAGCATAGGAGTGATGTAACACATCATGCTGTGCTAAATATATTTGCTTTTGCTTTGAAATCTGAAAAAGAAAATACAGGATTAAAAACAAAACAAAACAAAAACAAACACCTCTGTAAAGGATCAAACTAAAAATGATATATAAAAAAGGTATGTCACTTCATAAATAGTATTCAAGAAAACAAACGGTAACCTGAAAATATTCTTTGTGAATGAAGTTCAAAAAGTGTTACTGTCAGAGATGCATCCTGCTGCTGCAAAAAGCTGCAAAAAGTCATTGTAAATGCTGTAAAAATGCTGAATACAATTTATAGATTCACTTTTTTATTATGTTAAGATGACACTAACATGGTACCATGATTATTAATTATAACAGTGTAAAAACCATCTGTGACTTGGCTTCTCTTTATTGATAGAAAAGATGTGCTGAACATACGGATAGCCTTATTCACCACTATACTACTACAGCTTTAAATTGATGTAATATTACAGCAGCATGAATATGAAGTACCACAGTTGGAAGTCAGTCCTCTGGTCTGCGTTATTCCAGAACAATAAGCAGATGACATATGGGTAACAGCATTATGTTCTCTAGGAGAGATGGTAAAATGTAAAATAAGAAACACCATCTTCCAAGCAGTTCCACAGAGATTAATCTAAAAGGTGTGATCCTTGCCCACTAAATATGACAAAAGCAAATGGTTGTACTTCAAGTCACCCTCCTGGTAACAAGGCAGTATTAACACTCTAAAGTGAATTCCTGTCCTCGTCTAAGTCAATTGCAAAATGTTTGTGTGTGTATTTTGACTTGGATGGGAGAATGAATTCAACCTCCAAGTACTATTCTGTGCCATCCATACCAATTGCTGATAGTACGCATTTCCACGTTGCTTAGAGAAGAGCCAAAGCTAAAAACTTGAGCAGCAGACCTTAATCTGACTTTTTAAATAGGCTTCATAATCTCTTCCTTCTTTATTTTTTAAGGTTTGGAGGAAATCCTAATTGTGTTTGGTTTTACAGAAGCAGAACTAATCAAAAATAGGTTTGCATTATTCCAGATCTATTTAGGCCACTTTCAGTCCTTGTCTAGCTCATAAAAATCTCCAATGACTTTTTTTTTTTTTTTTTTTTCTCCTTGCTGGTAAAAATAATGAAAGGACAGAGAGAGATTTTGTGAGTAGACTTCATTGAAGGCCAATTGCAAAATGCCCTGCTATCACCCTGGAAAAATGAGGGAGAATATTGCCCAACAGATAGAAGACTGAACTGATGAAGATGACTTGTGAGGAATATATAATGAATTATTGTATATAGATACCAAGTGAATATTAAGGATTGAACTCAAAGATTCATTATACAGAATTTCCATAAACATAGGAAGAAGCATTTTCTAATATTAGAGATTGTTAGTATTGTTATTATTATTGCTGCTATCGTTATAGCTTTCACCTCAGTGCACAGGTCAGAAACAACAACAATTTCTACAAGGTTATCAGGTTGCTGAATGTTTCCTTTTCTCCTCAGTGATATACAGCAGTCCCACTTCTGGTCAAAATAGATTTATTGGAAACTACGAAGCATAAAAATAATGAGACTAATTTTCATAAGGACATCTTTCCCTTGTGAATGCAATGTGCAATCACAGCAGAGCAGTGGAGGCAACTCACCACTTGTGCTTCCAAATCAAAAAGTGTTGACCGAGCTAAACAACACCCTGGTTAGATTTGTGTCATCCTTGCTCAGGAAAGAGGAATTCAAACTAGGATACTTGTAGAGAAAGGATTTTACGTAGAAAAGAAAGTCTGTCATTCTGAAAGGTGGCAAGTTATGTTTGGTAGAGGAAGTCTAAAAACAGATATACATATTTTTGGTGTGTTGTAGGAGGACGTATGTGAGATAAAAGAAAACCCTGGCAAATGAAATACAATTTGTCCAGAAAATTATGAAAATGGTTTGCTTTTGTCTCTGTCTTTCTTACACTCTGATTTCTGTGATGATGGAAAATATTTTAACTGGATCTTGAGAAGTTCCTGGTGGGTCTGGATTGACACTAGTGCACCAGGGTCCTAGTGCTTTGGTCACCCAGAAGCTGCTATCCTTTTCTATATGCTCAGAAACACAACTATTGGCAAAGGTTGTGTAGTTTAACTGGCCATGTACCTGCTCAGGTATGTGCACATGACTGACTTTTGTTCTAGAGGGAACCTGGGACATGGTCCCAATAAAAAGCTTTTTGTGTCTATTAGAAATTTCAGTACAATATAGTTCTGAAAGACTTTTAAAAGGAACCAATCTCTTCCTTTCTTTCTCTCGGGGACCTAAATGAGTCCCAGTTTTTAGCAAGAAAGGGATTACAACAAGCTACACGCTTTCTCCCTTTACTGGATTCCCAGCTGTAGAAAGAATTAATCAATAAGGTGAAATAATTGTTTAAAATTACTGCAAATGAATCTTGATCACAACCTCAAAACTGAGAATCATGATCATTATATTTGCATTCTCATGAATGTACATGAAGTTATTGTTGTGTACCAGAGTATATATTTGTGTATTAACTTTATCAAATTTAAGTGTTTGTGATATTTCAGTGAGCATGAAATGTAGTTACTTGGTTGCACCTGTTCATAATAATTGGATTCAATATTCATGAATGATTTTCCAGCAACCATGTGCATGAGCAACGATCATTAAGGCAGGCTTCCAGCTCCCCAAATGTTGTACTGCAAGTGATCTGTGAGGTCTCTGAAAACAATGGTGTATAAAATATCATCTGACACTTTGAAATGTATGCACAGGTGATTGCTTGTCTTGGCCAGGATTATAAATCCGTGTTTGTTTACAGATGGGAATTCACCTTCATGTAGCAATTAGGAATGATGGTAAATGAAAAGGATGCTATTTAAAGTAAAAACATCATGCTAAATCTAACAACTGTTAAGTGAGCAGAACCAGGAACAGCCTAAAAAAGACTGAGGATTAAAATACAACATTAATTGTGGCAAGGCCAGAAAAAAGTTAAAAAAGCAAAAATCCAACTAAGCAGAAGAAAACATAAATTGGGATCATAAAAAGATTAATTAATTAATCCTGAAAAGCAGTATGACAAAGTCTTTTCTCTTGTCCTTCCACCTCTGATTAGGATAGCATCTTTCTACTAGGGATCTTCTAGACTAAAGTATGCATCTAATACACCATATAACCAATGGGCAGTTAGCCCAGTGTTTAAAAGATACATTGGACTTGCTGCAAATGAACAGATGATGTCCAGAAAGGCTATTTCTGAAACAGTGTACAAACAACTTGCAGCAGATTTGTATGGGCAAGGCAACCAAGTCACACATTTCCAGACTGAGAGCTCATGTGGTTTCTCTGAGTAAAATGCCAGAACTCATTGCAGATAACATTTTGTATCAGAAGTAAAAGAGGAAGCAATGAGGTGCCTCTAAAGGTAGGCTAGCTCTTGCAAGGTCTACGGCATGTTGTACAGGTACGCAAAACTTACGTTTTCACCTTGCACTGTTAACTGATTGTCTGGATATGTCTACATTTTTCCACCAACCTTTAAATGTCCTCTGAATCAGAAATGATCTGACATCAGATGGCAATTCCCAATGAGGTATACAGTTTGAAAGATCATATACACAGTTGTTTTTTGGCTCAGCTCTGCTTTACTCTAACTTCGCATTGCTGGGATTTCACTAAAATAAGCAGACATATCAGGAAGATCTACAATGACACACAAGTTCATCCAAGACCAGTGAAAAGGAGGAATAAGATGCTTTAAATCCCATCCCCTTCCTGACGGATTACTATTTCCTCTTGTGCTAAGGGCAAAGAAAGCTTAAGTGATGATTTCTATTTTGGTGGCATTTTACAGCGATATACATTTTCTACAGTTGAGGCCTTGAAAAAGAATAGCACCATTTTAAAATCTGATAAAGAACAAAGTAATTAGCAGTCAGCTCCTTGGATAAGCAATTGGTCAGTATAAGCCTGTACATCAAGGAAAGCCAGGGACTTTTACAGCTTCTTAGGACAGCTAAGAGCAACTCTGCTGGGATTATGCAAAATATCTGATGCAATAGCAATCAATTACTTGCGAATGGAGGATGCTCTAGAAATGGAAATAATATTTAATAAGCAAATAATCTTTACATTGGCAAAGTTTTTTTTTTCTCATTCCCCTGCATTAATATGATTTTTCCTTAAAATGTGTAGTAAGACTACATAGAAATGAACCTCACAGAAACCAGACTAAATTTATGCTAGATAAGTAACTATAGAAAACTGTCAGTTTATCTGGAAAAAACAAATAGACCAAAAAAAAAAAAAGTTATCAAGAAAAATAGCCAAGTTTAGTTTTCTACTTAAGTGCCTATATACTGCCTCATGGAAAATATGCAGTCTATTTTTTGTCCCTCATTATCTATATTTTTTGCTCACAAATAGAAGTACTGACAAAATAGATTTTCTTAAAGAATACAGCTCTTTATTGATCCTGAATTCTGAAAACTCAGGAGTTTTGGAGCTATGACTTACCTCTGATTCGGTATTCATCATTTAGAAAGCTACTCATGAATTGTATCATCTTGTTTCACAGCCTCAGCTCTCAAAATTATGAACTTTAGATCATACTATTTATTGCAGAAAGAACAGAATGTAATTTATTTTGCCATTATCTATTTGATAAAAATGTTTCCTGGGATAATGTCATGAGAAAAGATTACAGCAAGCTTTAGCATGAAAAGCAGAACAGGTTAGAGCTAGGTTGCAGCAACGAGATTAGAGTGAGACAAAATAAAAGATGATAAAAATAGAAGACCACATAGATAAATACAGAGATTTTTGCAATGGAAAGCTAAATATACAAAGATCACATATTGTTTTTAATTTATCATTTTCATGTCCTTCTGCTTTTGAATATAGTTAGTAACATAATATTAGCCTAGAGTTTTAAGGAATAAAATGTCAGCAGGCACTATCAATCTTATTTTTATGTAATTGTATAAAAAAAATAATTAAATGAAAACAACGTTTTTTATATTTGTTTTGAAGCCTGCAGATATTGTGGTAACTTTGCATAATACATACTGGTATTAGTTGTGGTGGTATTTAAACCTAAAATGAATATTAAACTCAGTGACTTACTATGGCTTAAGAGCACAGAATAAGTTCCCAGACTCACTGACAGCACTGCTGGCTGCCCGTGTGGCTCTGTACCAGCTCCAGCCTTCACGTGTTCTCTCACATCTGTCTCCTCCTCATTGCAAAGCCTGCTGCAGAGGAAAGCTGCCACCAGATGAATTTCACGTGTGAATACAAGCCAGCAACACTGAGCTTTGGCCCCTTGCCCAGCCATTCCTCTGACTTTGGCCAAAGGAAGAGAAACAAATTCTGCGGTGGGTGGTTGATTGCGGAGGTGGCAAGAGGACCAGACAAGAAGCTGTTTTGCTCCAGCTGATCCAGCAGCACACCCACATTTCTGCTGTTTCTTCTGTGTTTTCCATTTTAAACTAAGGGGACTCTTGAACGACTTGCAGAAGCAGAGGCTACAGAGTTTGAAGTAACCTTTAATGTTGACAGAAGGTTTTTCAGGCTGTCCTTCAGTCATGCACATGGTGGAGCTTACAACCCCTTCATCGTGAAACTGCTTATCGTGAAAATTCAGCTCTGGAGTGTATCAGTGCTACCGGTACCAAGTAACAAGACAAGAGGAAATGGCCTTAAGTTGTGCCAGGGAAAGCTTAGGTTGGATATTAGGAAAAAATTCTTTACTGAAAGGGTTGTGAAGTATTGGAACAAGATGTCCAGGGAAGTAGTTCAGTCACCATCCCTGGAGGTCTTCAAAAAACACGTAGATGTGGTGCTTAGTGACATGTTTTAATGGTGGACTTGACAGTGCTAAGTTAAAGGTTGGGCTAGATGACCCTAGAGGTCTTTTCCAACCTAAATGATTCTGTGATTCTATTGGATTGTGCTGTAAATGTACAGTCAGTATCAGGCGGGAGCACAATGCCAGGACAGTTAAAAGGAGGAGGTGCTAATTTGGGATTTGAGCTCTAGGGATCTGGTCTGAGATCACATACAGCACTGCCATATTTCTAGCCCACATTTCAAAGGCACAAACATACCATCATGCTATATAATAGAAAACAAAAGCTTTCCAGATACATGCAGCTGTCCTTGCACAGGTCATCATCTGTCTCACACAGATGTGTTAGGTCTGGTATTTCAGGAGATGACTTTATTGTGGTACAGGCAACCTGTGCATTTGCTTGAGAATTGGCTGCATGAGTGGCTGGGCAGAAGCAAGCCCTGCCAGGCACCTGGAAACCTTGGAGGAGCCTAAAAACATCCCCCAGTTCCCCAAGACTGTCTCTGACTGAGAAATGAAGGCATGCCCACAGATGTTTGCCCAGAGATCAGTAGGTCAGGAGCTGCTACCATTGCCACCACCACCTCCACCATACTCACCGATGGCACCCAAACAAACACAGTTTGTGAGTATCTTTTAGCGTCTTGCTTTCTGAAACAACGTGATGTAAGCATATGATCCTCCATGTTCCTGTTGCCTATGTCTATTTCACTATCTGTGTTGCCTGGAACAATCTATCTGTTACTCTTTGTCAAGAACTATCTAACTATCTGTAACTCTTTGTCAAGAAATATCAAGGAAACCCCAAGAGGTTGTTGTGGTTGTATTTAATATCATTGTCAGAACTGTTTGAGGGACAATGTGATGCTGTCAGCTGCCTTTTGAGCAAGTTTCCATAAATGGATGACTGGCTTTCTTTTTTCTCATCTGCACTCTAGTCGTGGCTAGCATATTTGCAGGTCTTTGTTTTAAAAAGGTTGCTGACATTTTCTGTGAAAAATGGAGCTACTGCACTCCATTTTATTTTCCTGGAAAGCTTGGAAGAAGGGAAGATTTTTTCTGAAAATAATCTGTTTATTTGTTTTTAGTTATGTAAACCTTGTTTGTATGAAGCATAGCTCCACACATTGTGTGTTTTTGCCTTTTTTTTTTTTTTTACAGTAATATTCTAAGCAGCAGGGAAAATTGCTCTGCAGATCTCTAAGAGCGGTGAAATATCACATTACTTTTGCTCATTGTTCCTTTTAATTTCTAGAGGTTTTGCTAAAAACATTAAAGATCAAAATTATTTTCCATAATTGATTGACAGCATATTTTTATCTGGAGGAGGCTATCAGGATCTATAAGTTATATGCACTTTGGCATTTGTTCAAGTTTCTTTAAATACCACTAGCACTTTTTGAATTTTCTTATCTGTAGGCATCAAGATAAATTAAATGCAACCCTTCCCACTACCTCATACAGAAATTCAAATGCTGATTTCAAGCAGTAAACATCTGATCTTTTTTAGATGTTGAAAATCACAGCCCCTCTTAAAACTGTTCCATCTGAGTTATTTTGAACTTTTTCTCTGGCACTTCATCTCACACTGGCTCACATAAGTCTCGCGCTTCTCAATGTATTGGAAACAATAAATTCAATGTGACTTTGTGAGAAAATTTGATAGAATGATTATAGCATGCCAGCTCAAAACTCGGGAATGAAACAATCAGTTTTCATCACACTAGCACTTGCTTAAGGAAGACATTCACACATAGGAAAACTTTAGCTACCATAATATAACATAGTGAATATTACTAAAAAAGCACAAGGGAGAATATTTAAAGTTTCTAACACAGCAATGTTTACATTAGAGGTGGGCTTGAGCTACAAACAACAGATTCAGATTTTGCTTTCATCTATAAACTTGCAAAAATTTAAAAACATGAACTTAAATCACAATTCCAAACAGCATATGTGGTGGAAAAATAAATCCCATTGAGAAAATATAGTTATTCTATAGTCTTTGTTGGGTGCAATTCTGGACTAATCAACATTTTAGTGAAATTGTAGGAATTATAATTTAACTTATCAATTTCAAATAATGTTTTATTGCATAGTTCCACTTATATGAAAACTATAAGCTCTGAATTTCTCCTTAGTTTTCTATGCATGCTGAATGTTTTGAAGATTCTAAAATTAAATGAAATGTAGGCTGCTAGCACTTGGCAGACCCTTAAGCTGGGAAAAACGTGGAAAGAACAGACTGGTTAACTCAAGCAGAAATTGCCCTAACGGGAAGACATCTGATTCTTCAAGGTTTTAAAAGCAGCTCTCTCAGTGGATAGCTCCAAGACAGACTCATTGCAAGTACCACAGGACAATTCAGAGGAACAGAGTGATCTGAAAACCACTAAATGGGAGGGAAAGGTAAAAACATATTGTGCAGGAAGGGACTCATGCATTACACAGGTTGAACCAATGCCAAGACTTCCTTCAAAGGAAGGCAGAAATAGAAATATACGGCTCATGTTCAAATGAAGAAAAACACGTTTTAGGTGGATGAAGATTAGTAGAAGTGAGACTGCCTTAAAACCAGTGAGAGTTGAGGAAAATAGGGAAATCTTACTGATTTTTTTTTAATCTGCAGAAAGGCGATTTGCTACATTGACAGCAATGGAGGAGAACTACAGCTCCTTCTCTGAGTTAGGCTATCCAGAGCACCAGTAAAACCTTGGCCTCTGTCATGCAGAGGGATAAGTTTGTAGCATTCAGGGAGAAGAAATCTGCAGGGAAACGGCGTCCTCCATCCCCCGTATGTGTGGGGTGAAATAGAGATGCTGGTCGTTCACATCCAGCTCTGCTCTGCAGCAGTAAAAGGCAGCAGGGCATATGCTCTTTGCGTTTTTGATTCACATTCAATTCATCATTTGAGTCTCATTCAATGCTATCTCAGAAAACCACCACACAGAGGAGCATTGTCACACTGCTTCTACGTTTGCACGTATTCTACAGAAGAGCTGTGACTCTGTGCCCCGCTGTGCCTTTTTGCCTCTTTTGAAAACCAATTGCAGAGGACACTATTCTCAGGTGAATAGCGTACTTTTGGAAACTTCAGTTTTAACTAGTGAAAAATGTTTTAGTACTTTTGTGGTCATCTTCAAGTGGATGAGTGGAATGGTGTGGCATTCCACTGCTTCTGCTCTGACAGGGCATGAAGACACACTGCTTTCAATTTTGACTATATTCTATACAGCTTACTTAATGGGTAGCCGTAAATGTGTTGTGGCCACATAAAATACCACTATCAGCTTTTCCTTCAATTCAGATTAATAATAGTCTAACACATGGAAGCATGCCAAGTTCATTTGCAGGTGACATTTTCAAACGTTGCTGAAAAAAATACATTAAAAAAAAATAATCCCATGATGGAAGATACACATACAAATTCTGTGGGAACAGTACTCTGAAAATGTGCACATGTACCTTTTCAGCTCATAAAGGAGATAAAAGAGCCAGCAATCTCTTGTGTTTACTCTGCCAATATTTAATATAGGTGATAGCTTCCATTCTTCTTCCCTTATTAAATGCTATCCTTAATCTCAATCTGAATTATTGGTGTACACTCTAAAACAGGATGAATTCAGGACTCCTGATAGTGATGGATGACTGTAGTGCTTCAGGTCTGGGTGCCTAGCATGACACTGCTGTAGAAAGATCCATTTTCCCATTTGTCAAGCACTTAAGGTTTGTAAATATTTTGCAAGTATATGTGATTTATTCTCCTAAAATATGTGCCAAATAACCACTGTTTTTGTTGTTGTTGTTTGTTTTTTTCTCTTTTAAAAGATAATGTTAAATAGGGTTAAAAAAAATACCTTTCCAACTCCTCCCATGTTTTTTTGTCTTTTTTTTTCCCCTTTTATATTATTCTTAGGTGTGTGATATTTCCATCTCAATATCACAGTGACATAAGGATCTGCTTTGGCTGCTTGCTTTGTGCTGTTTTATTTAATGTGTTTAGAATGACCTTCTACCTCCATTAAATTATATATGATCTAGTTTCTTGGCAGGGCCATTTATGATCATTTGTCTTAGATTTTATGTATTGCTTTTCATTGTCCACCTCAGAAATTGTCTTACTTGCACTGAATAAAAACTGACAAGAAGTGATGGAGTATGTTGCTAGAAACCCTTTGGAGAGTCTAGAAATGTTAGTTTATGAGCCTTGAGCTCCTTCAGAATCAATAACTGCATTATAGCAGGGTCAGTCCTGCCCCAGGGGACCCAGGACAGCCCTCGTCCTGCCCCCTGCCCATGCCTGATCCCCATGAGACCCAGCTCGGCAGCCCTCAGCAGGGCAACTCCTCACTGCCCAGCCAAGCTGGCTTGATGGCAGCTTTGTGGTGCTGCAGCAGTTTCTAAAGAGCAGCTTGTGCAGGACTTTTGCTCTGCCAGTTACTGTAGAGTTCCCTACAGGGAGCGCATGGGACATCTAGTTTATTTTCTTAACTTGTCTTTGGCTATTACGCTCTCATTAAAAGACAGAAAACACCACTCCCATCCCCTCCCAAGCTTTACTAACCTGACTTTCCAAGGATGACAATGCTTCCAGAACTGGAAAGAGAGAGGAGGCCATGAAAACCAATGGAAGATGTCTCAGAAGTGAGAAGCTAGCATTTTAAAAGGCGCGATGAAGAAGAACGGGAGAGTGAGGTCTTCAGCAAATGCACCAGCTACTGAAAACTGGGGTAGCCTTGTGCCAAATCTCTGTAATCGCCTTATGTCCACATCGGGGGAACATTTCCTGAGTGTATGAGGTGAGTGAGCGGCATGGAATAGGTAGCTGATAGTGACTCTTGCTATCCCCTTCTCTAAATGACAGAGACTCTTCATTACACAACTTATGTGTATTGCAAGTATATTGCAAGGGCATAGCACAGCTAATGTTCGGACTCAAATGTTTGTAGGTCTATTTTGATGCTAGCTTACAAAAATCCAGCATATCAACAGGAGGTTTGCGTGTCCTGTAGCGGTATGACTGGGGAGCCCAGAGCCTTAACAGACACACGACACCTCTTTAAAACCTACAGGATAAGGAACAGCAGGCTCAGTGGGGGCCATTTCACATGTGTTAACAGCCTGAACGTGCCTCCCAATGACATAGGCTCTTTCTGGATGCCTGCAGAGTCATCTCTGTGCACACAGAGTAGTGTGCAACAAACACAGTGCAGTTTCTTAACTTGGGTGCATTTGGGAACCTCAACACCATTGTATTTTTTCTTGTCTTTTCTAGTATTACCCATCACATTCATTTATTGGATATATAGGGTTTTCAAAAATCTGTCTTTGCATTTTTGTAGTATCTTGAAAAACCTCACTGATTTTTGCTGCTTCACACTTATTTCACTGTGCATTTCTATGACTGACAGATCTTTGCATTATGTTCAATAGGGACCATTTGTAAAGCACACATGAAAATGGGTAAGTGGTGCTTTTCGCTTTCAGTGTGTCGGCTTTAGTTTTTATTCTCAGCAGGCTGAGTGAGACCAAATACAATGCTTCTGCATAAACAGATGAAGTATGCACTGAGGCCATATTAAGTAAGCCTTGTTACTGCCACTCATTGCTCTTCAATGGGGCCATGCAAGACAAACACAAGTTTCAGTCAAAGGGCAAAAGCATTAAATAAATAAGTTCAGATTCGCTTTTTCTGCTTCAGGATGAGTTTGTAATAAATTGTATCAATAAGGGTTTTCATGGTTTTGGGAACAGTTGGCTTCAGGGTGCGTGAGAGCTCTTTGATTTCTGTGTTAATTTAGTTGTCTTCAGAGATTAGAAAGATTGAAGGAACAACTGTTTTAAGATTACTGTGACTATCCAATTTCTGGCAGAGGCCACTAAGGTTTTTTTTGTTTGTTTGTTTTAAATCTTAATAATTTCATTTATGACAAATGATGCAGCAGAAAACATTTTTCTCCTACAGGTTTATCAGTTTATTAAGCAATTGAGTCTGATATTTCACTTTGTTCATCTTTGCCCCTACTGCAAATAGGAGACAAAATAAGGAATTTGTTCCTTTAGGGTACTTGGCGAATGTCCTAACACATTAGCACAACCATGTTAGATAAATCCAAAAGTAAGTCTGGGGCTCATCTAATTTTTCAAGGATCAATGAAAAATATGTGAGTGTCATTTCTCATAGACAGTTATATTTGTTTGCTGCTGTCCTACCCTAGGCATCCTTTTATTATTTTTAACTCATGTGAAAGCAAAAATGAGTATGTCCAGAAAATAAACACAATACAGTGAAGAGAAACTCAAAAGGTTGTGAACTGAGACAAAATCTGGAACACTGGTTGCTCAATTATATAGAATTAATGTAAACATGAATAACAGTTTACCTAAGTATTTTTTATGCCACATTAGCTTTTCTGTAGGACAAAAAAGTTTTCTCTGGTGTTTGAAATGCAAATATTTCTAATGTACATCTATGTATATTCCCTGCTAACCATAATTAATGACAGGTTCGGTGATGTTATTGTTGTTTTGTTTTGTTTTTCTCTCTTTGCCAGAAATGACTGTGCAGTCTTCATTTATATTATTTGGCCATGTGGCCAAAGCCCAACTCGTGTGGCCAAAGCCCAACTAGAGTTGAAGCTGGCCAAGTCTGTGGGAGACAATAAAAACGGTTTTTATAGATATGTGAACAGAAAAAGGAGAACCCAAGAAAGCATAGGTCCGCTACTTGATGGGGAAGGTCTCCTCACAGGCAATTACATAGGCAAAGCAGAGACGTTTAATGCCTTCTTCGCCTCTGTCTTCAACACTGCTGATGGGCTTTGGGACCCAGGGTGTCCTGAGCTGGAGGACCGTGACGGTGAGAATGATAAACTCCCAACCGACCCTGAACATGTGTGGGATTTGCTGCTCCACCTGGATCCATACAAGTCCATGGGTCCAGATGGGATTCATCCCAGGGTGCTTAAAGAGCTGGCTGACGTCATGGCGGGACCTCTCTCAATTATTTTTCAATGATCTTGGGAATCTGGAGAGGTCCCAATAGACTGGAAACTGGCAAATGTTGTGCCAATTTTCAAGAAGCATAAGAAAGAAGACCCTAGCAATTACAGGCCTGTCAGTCTCACGTCAGTGCCTGGTAAAATTATGGAGAAGATGATTCTTGAAGTTATTGAGGCACACCTGGGGGACAATGCAGTCATTGGTCCCAGCCAACATGGGTTCATGAGGGGTAGGTCCTGCCTAACAAATTTGATTTCCTTTTACGATAAGATCACCCATCTAGTCGATCAAGGGAAACCAGCTGATGTGATCTTTTTGGACTTCAGCAAGGCTTTTGACATGGTTTCCCATAGGATCCTACTGGACAAAATGTCCAGCGTACAACTAAACAAAACATCATACGATGGGTGAGCAATTGGCTGACAGGCAGGGCTCAAAGGGTTATGGTAAATGGGGCCACATCAGGCTGGTGGATGGTCACTAGTGGGGTCCCTCAAGGTTCCATTTTAGGGCCAGTCCTCTTCAATGTTTTTTATAAACAATTTGTATGTAGGACTAGAAGGTGTTTTGAGCAAATTTGCTGACACCAAACTTGGAGGAGTTGTAGACTCGGCTGAAGGTGGAAAGGCCTTGCAGAGAGATCTGGACAGATTGGAGAGCTGGGTGATCACCAACCACATGAAGTTTAACAAAAGCAAGTGCCAGGTCCTGCACCTGGGACGGGGCAACCCTGGCTATACGTACAGACTGGGCGACGAGACGCTGGAGAGCAGCCCCGCAGAGAGGGATCTGGGGGTTGTGGTTGACAGCAAGTTGGATATGAGCCAGCAGTGTGCCCTGGCAGCCAGGAGGGCCAACCATATCCTGGGGTGCATCAAGCACAGCATTGCTAGTCGGTCGAGGGAAGTGATTGTCCCACTCTACTCTGTACTGGTGCAGCCTCACCTCGAGTACTATGTGCAGTTCTGGGCACCCACAGTACAAAAAGGATGTAAAACTGTTGGAGAGTGTCCAGAGGAGGGTAACGAAGATGGTGAAGGGCCTAGAGGGGAAGACATATGAGGAGCGGCTGAGGTCACTGGGCCTGTTCAGCCTGGAGACGAGGAGGCTGAGGGGGGACCTCATCGCAGTCTACAGCTTCCTCACGAGGGGGAGTGGAGGGGCAGGCGCTGACCTATTCTCCGTAATCACCAGTGACAGGACCCATGGGAACAGTGTTAAGCTGAGGCAGGAGAGGTTTAGGCTGGACATCAGGAAGAGGTTCTTCACCGAGAGGGTGGTCGCACACTGGAACAGGCTCCCCAGTGAAGTAGTCACTGCACCAAGCCTGTCTGAATTTATGAAGCGATTGGACTGTGCACTTAGTCACATGGTCTAAAATTTTGGGTAGACCTGTGCGGTGCCAGGAGTTGGACTTGATGATCCTTATGGGTCCCTTCCAACTCGGGATATTCTATGATTCTATGATTATTTCTGAAAGAGCTTGACCCAGTTAACGAGAACTGACTCTTCCTCTCCTTATTCAAAGCCAAATTGTCCCCACTTCACCATGGAAATTTCTGATTCAGCACAGAAATATGGGTAAGCATAAGAGGTGTCTGACATCCAGGAAATCTAGTCATATGCTTTATATTTATGCAGGGAAAGAGAAAGGGTATTTTTATATATCAACTATAGGAGACCCTCAGGTGGATTTGTTGTTGTTGCCATCCCAGTTGACATAACTGATCTGAGTAGGTTTAATGTTAATATCTCTGAATATCCCACTGTATGTACACATTAAAATATTTTCCCTTTAGAGCAATCTGGCCTTTTACCAACCTCCCAACAGCCATGAAAATAAACTGCAGTGCAAATTATGCTAAAAGAATCAAAGGGTGAGAGTAAAATTCCTATCTGCAGAACTCTTAATTTGTGCTTGCAGCCATCTGGCATTGTCCCTTGGGACAGTGACCTTCCTCTCTTCTCACTCTCTCCGTATTTAATTCATTTACCTCTTCGGTTGCCACACTGGCATATGAATGCTATCTTTCATCTTTCTTCCTTTCTTCCTTCCTTCCTCCCTTCCTTTTTCTTTCCTTCCTTCCTCCCTCCCTTCTTTTTCTTTTTTTCTCTCTCTCCTTCTGTAAGTGTATGGCTCCTTTTAGGAGACTGCAGCTCTACTAATGGAAACACAACATGGTCTTGTTTACTAAACACTCAGTGTGGGCATGAACTTTGAGCTCCAAGGAACAGTAAGGGACAGGAGTGGAGAAAGAAACAGAGTTGCCCTCAGAAGCGTCTTCAAGCACCTTTATTCAGTATGTTCCCATGGTCACCTGTGCCCAAATCCCAGGTCTTCACACACTGCAGAAATAGTTTCCCTTCAGCTCAAATGGCCATAACATCTACAACGCATATTCTGTCTATGGTTGAAATCATAATTTTTGTAATCTGAATAGTGTCTCCCCAGTGAGCCTTATCTGAGAAAATGAAAAGTTATGTCCCCTTTTCCCCTTGGGTGAGGCAAACAAAACCAGAGCTTTACCAGCAGAGGCTGGAGCACAGGCAGCACAGTGCCCACCTGGAGGGCATGGATGTTAGACTAGAGCATACGTCTTTCCACCTTGCTGAGCAATACATCAAAGCTAACTGACGTACTGAAGTTACTCACGAAAAACTAAACTACCTTGTCCATTTCTAAATATACTTTGAATGGAAAAAGTCTATCTGACAACTGCCTTCTAAACGTCACAGTAGCAGAAGGAAAGTTGGCTCCCACTTTTTCTGCTTTTATTATTTGGCTCAATTGCTACATTTGTTCCAGTCCCTACCTTACTGTGGGGAACATGCATTTGGTCAATTATAAGCCATGGAGTCATCAGTCCCTGTATCAAGAAAATATTAGAAAAATGCTATTGTCAGTCCCAAGCATGAAGATTTAAATTGTGAAACCGATGTGACTAAATGCAGCCTCACATGCAATAGGGCTATAAATGTCCTTCAGGAGGTAGCTCATCAGTGGTTCACAAGCTACAAATAGCCCCGGTGCCCTCCACAAATATTTACCAACATCAGCAAATTAATCACCATTTGTCATTTTACACTTCAAGAAGACAAATGTCCTCTCTGGCAGCTCTAAAAATCCAGGACACACCTGCCCAAGTACTGGAGCTCCATAATTATCCAGACTTTTTCTGCAGCTTTCACCTGACACTAAGCAAGGCGTGTCTTTGTCCTGTGTCACTAAGGGGAAGGGAGCAAGCAATCTCCCCACTCAACCATCCACACATAGGCACACCAGTGTGATTATTCAGTCCCTTGTGATCCTGCCCTTTCACATTTGAAGTAGCTTATTGATATTACTTTTGATGTTTCTTTGGCATAAGCATGTTTTTTTGTCCCCATTGTTCTTTCAGACCAACCACATATACATGCCTGGGATGATGCAAGCGCTGAATTGGTCAATAAACTAATAGTAAACAAAACAATATAACAAACATACGCTGTAAGTCAGGTGTCCGGGCAGTGAAAATCAGTATGGCTCCATTAAAGTTAAAGGGATTTCTGACTTCTGGTAACTTGTTTATGCCAATTGGAAGTTAAATCTTTGCCCAAATAATGTAATAAATAAAAGTAAAAATCCTTCTTATACACTAAAACTGTACACACCCTCCATATGCAGGTCATGATCTTGGACTGACAAGACTATACTAGGTGAAAGCGTGACCCTACTGAAGTCAGTAGGGTAGCTTGCTTTCTCTGGAATCATTATCTGAAATTCAGTTTTCTTCATTCTTAACTATGCAGACCTAGTATAACATGAAGATGTTACAGATGGCTTTAATGGAATCATGTGCTACATGACTGAATATTTTATATCATGAGTCAATCTCAAAGTAAGCACCCAGGAAACATTTTCCTTAAAATTTAGGGGTATTGCATGAAAACTAACCTAATGGATTCAACAGAAAAGCTCTAGTTGACTTGACTGGAGATCAGTTTTGCCCTATTTAATTTAATTCAATACTGCAGCTGTAATAGGAAAAGGTTAAAGTCTTTAGATGAACTTCATCCTGATTTTCACTCATTAAAAGCTGAAGTCTGCAAGCAAAACTCAGGACTTGCCACAAAGGTAGGAAACAAACCAGAAAATGTTTTGAGATGCTGCAAAGCCAACAGTGGTCCAAAGATGATGTTCCAAGGGCAGTAATGTCGGCTTGTATCCTTGGAAAAAAGGTATAAAGAAATTAACTTTGTGTCTTTGCATTCTCATTTACTCTACTGTTTGTTGATCCTTTGTGTCCTTCTGAACTTGGGTAGAGAATGATTAAAGGGACTTTAAAAAGAGTGCTGTAACTGTTATGATGCAATTAATTTACTTGTGTTACACATCCAGGCATTTTCAGTGTGAGAAAATATATGTCCAAAGGAATAAACTGTTTTGATCTGAAGAAGATACACATATAGTTAATCAAAATGTTTGTGCATACTTTGGCCAGTCTGCTTTCTGAGTGCTTGCTAAATCTAGACTAATTTAACAGCAATATACTCAGATCTGCTCAGGCATATTTATGTAAATATATAAAGTACATATACACGCATAAAATAATCTATAACAAAACCCACTGATTTGGATTTTCATATTGTTAGAAGACCAAATGGAGAGTGTATGAGAATGCAAATGTTTCTGTTAATGCTCTTATGCATCAATGCAGCATTTCAATGCATTTTAATTTATGGAAGACATTTATATGGAACTATCATTAATTCCTGTGAGTCATGGACTTGGTTGTTTTGCCTTTACCCAAGTAAACCCATTCCTAATATACACTACAGATTCGTTTTGCCATAAACATACATGCCCACTAAGTGCTGCATAGGAAGATGTATCCCTGCTATGATTCTCAAGGCATAAACCCCAGGACAAATGAAACTGCATTAATTATAGGAGAGGAGTGTACATTAATTATTCCTCAGTAGGACTGCAGGCAGGGGGATATGTATGCAGCTGGCTGGCTCACCATGCCCAGTGCAAGTAGTGTCCATTGGGGCACTGGCTGCAGGGCTGCACTGCAGCTGGTGGAAGGCTCCCCTTTGGACCCACAAAAGGAGGGTTGCCCCCTCAAACTGCAGCAAAGTACCAGGGGCTCAAACACATTCACATGCATGTTAACAGGATAAGTAATTTCCTTCCTAAGGAGACTCACGTATCCTTGTGAGTCAAAGCAAACAGACAGACAATTTCTGTGTGCACAAAACAATTAAGTGGATAAGACACTGGTCACTACCACTGGAGTCCAGTTTTACATTTAATCAAAGTGCTAATTGAAATTGCTTTCGTAGTGGTCATGTAATCCTCATTAGGAGATATGCTGTATTACAAACCTGCCACATACAATCTGGCAAGTGACAAGATCTGTAAAATCAAGGCCCAACACACAGCTAATATACAAAAAGAATTACTTCTGACCACAAGAGTTTGGAGGTGACTTATCAGTCAAGCAGTGCTTGTAGTTTTGCATCAATAAACAAATTAATAGCCTCAAATCATAGATTATTACCCATGTTTCATTTTTTGATGGAAAATATTGCAGTATACTAGTTTTAAATGGTATAGTGTGCTTATCATTATGCAATGCAGCTTGTAAGGCCCTAGATAAACAGAACTGACCTCAATATTATATTAGGGAAAACTAACTATATTTTGATGTCATATGCATCTTAGATACCTAACAGTGAAACTATTCACAAAAGAACCAGAGATATTTGCCATTACTATCAATACATAACATAAAATATGAGAATATATGCACATACATCACCTCTGACAATATCTGAAGGTCAGAGCTTGGAAGGACTCCCATGATGTGTCCCTTGAGGATTTATAGAAGCATGCTGAAAGAAAACACAAGCCAAAATACATTTTATGCAAAAGGAAAAAGGAATGCAACTCAAGTCATTATTCAAGCTGAACCCTGTCTACTATCTGTTTTAGATCTTAAGATTGGCAAAGCACCATTTCTGCAATAGTCCTCTTTCTGCATAATCTGACGTGGTGTTTTGGGGCTGGCTGTAAACTATTCATTCTGGGTTTTGATTAAATGACCATACAATGTGCAAGGCAGTAGAGAATTCATCCCAAGACCTCTGAGTTATTTCTGGTCTGCTAGAAGCTGACATTACACTGACAACCATCTCATATTTGCTTTACACTTACAGGCTTTCGCAGTTTCTCATCTTAGGGACACAGCCCAGAGGAAGGCTTTTTTTTTTTTTTTTTTTTTTTTTTTTCTAGTTTACGTACTTTGTTGATTTCTGAAAGCAGATCTTAGGATGCTTGATATCTTTTGGCTTTGTAGTACAGGCAGTTTTTCTACTAGTATCAGCTCTTCTAAAGCCTGAAAAATAGACTTTTCCTTCCTTACTTGCTAACTTAATGTAGGTTGCCTTGCTGCTACTCACCTGGACTGCATTTCTGTCAGATAGAAAGGGATAAGGAGGTAGGGAAGAAAAGAAGAAAAAAATCCCAAAGCTGCTACTGTTTCTCATTCTGGATACTTCTACCACCCAAATAAACTAACTAATTAAATACCCATGACTCTCATTATGGGAATATCTGAAATCTGAGGTTCATCTAAGCTCCACTGAAAGAATTAGGAATAAAGATTTTCATTTGATACAATTTTAGAAATGAGACAAAGGCTGAGATTATTTGAACCAAATTGCTTTGAGCTTCCTATGGTAAACAGATGTTAATTCATCAAATGACATGCAAAAATTTCACTCAGCTATACTTCTTTATTTTACCCTTTAGCCAATAAAGAACTGCATGCTTCAAACTCTTTTCTGAAGATTTTTTTTCCTTATTTTAAAGTCAACAGAAATATGCTGCAACCTACAACTGCTTAAGAGAAGTTATTACATCAAGTGAATGACATAAGTACAAGGGCAGAGTGAGAAAAAGGCAAATCAAAGCATTTAATCTACAACTTGTCACCTTTTACAAATTGTCTTGAAAAAATGCTAATCATCACACTGGCTTGTAATTCACTTGTCTCTCACTTTCTGCCCCATTAAACAGCATTATGTCCCTTAAAGTTTTTTCTAGTTTTTCACACTTTTCACTCTTTTTTTCCTTTTGCCTGTTATAATACCACCCCTCTTGCTCCATCATTCTCCCTGACAGATTCTTCTCCCTTTAGCTTTGGCAGAACACTGCTTTTTATTGTAGTTTCTGTGATCTGTTTTGGTGCTCCGAGTGTCAGCTTGTTTCTGAAAAGACATATCTGCTTGTAAGTGAGGATCTCCACTTGTCGCATTCCTAATGTACATGATTTAAACTCCTTCTGTGTAATGACTGGAATGCAGATCTTTCCTCTCCTGATGAAGTGCCTTAACCACTAGGCTACTGAATCTCCCTGGATGAATTCATTTTTATTTACTCCATTAAAAGGACAATAGTTTTGATAGAATAAATTGAGGACCCCATACTCTGTCCACCACTGAGTAGAAAATCTGCTGGTGTCCTCTGAGCTGAGGGGAATTGATCTTGCCATGTGCTGAAAAAGTTTTTCAGTGTTTAGATAAGTTAATGAGGGACTTCTTCTTTCATAGGAAAGGGATACTAAGCACCCAGATTCAGGATGCGATTCAAAGTCCTGACCCCCAGGGACAGAAATCAGTTCAGATCAACCCATAGTACAGAAATTCTGAAAATTTGGTGTGGAGATGCACTCTGGCAGCATTTTAGACATGGCTGAGGGCATTTCTGATTGGTTAAGCTAGGTGTTTCCCTAATTTATGTTGTATGAACATTTCCCTTTAAAATGCATGAAGAAACACAGGTGCTTAGCTCCCACAGATGTATCCTACTAAGCCAGGGGATGCAATACCTAAAACTTGATGTCTGAATCTGAACTCATGTTTGCAGGCTGAGACCTGCATTTAAGCACTACCACACTTTGGAAGCCATCTATGCAGGGCACAAGCTGACAGGCACCATCTTTACCACCTTTCTGGTGGGGAGGGGAGTCTCCTGGTGGTCTGGATAGCAGATGGGAGGATAGCAGGATGTGGTTAGTGGACCAGCCCTAATGGATTGTGTCGCTGTCTTGGGAATACAGCTGTAAACCAAAGGAATAAGGACACATGCATCCACTTCCATAGTAATTTTAGATGTTGACAAAGTAAGGTGATGTGGAGGCAGGGGGAGGAAATGACACAAGGGGAGATTTCTATGAGGTAGGGACTGCTGACAATTGTTTCAATATGCAGATCTACTGTAGGGAAGTGCAGTTCCTTCATTCCGTTTCTAACAGCCTTCCCTTGCTTTTGCAGGTACATATCAGAGCAAAAAAAAAAATCAAGATAGGAAAAGGCTATTCCTATTAAACCTTGTTTAGATCTGGTGGAGAACGCTTATTATCAAAACATTTTCTTCTTTGGAAAGTCTGAAAACATACAACACAAAAAGTGGCTGTTATTTACCTCTAAATGTGGCAAAACAGTTAAAATAAAGGGTAAAATCCTGTCTGCTCTTTTTATTGCATTAAAAAAAAAAAGTATGAACAGATAAAATGTTCAGGCACCAGATGAAAACAGACAGAACCAATAAAATCAGAACTAAAGATGGTGTTTTATTGTGCTCTGGTGGATGGGTGAATTATATCTCTGAAACATATTTCACCAGCTTACTGTGTAAAGGTTTGATGGTAAGTAACCCACTTTGCAATTGCTGCTTAGAGTTTGCTGAATAGTGCAAGATGGTGTAAGAGTAATAATAATCTGCTTAAAATTCTTCCAGTGACCATATAAAAGCCAATATTGAGGTCTTTAATAGTGCTTTAATGACTGAATAAAGAATTGTATCACATTAACGATGATACTAGGACACAGTATGCCATCAGTAAAATAAGCCACGTCAGCCTTTTCTAAGTGCAGATAAATGAGTGACAGAGGAAAAGGTCAAGAATATTATGTAGAATAAGAGATTTTGGGCATAAGATCATTGGATCATTTAGACTCACCACCTATATAACACAGTAAATAATCTCACCCAGTGGCCCTGGAATCCATCCAAGTATCTTGTGTTAAGTACAGGCATATCTAGCAAGGCACCAAGTCCTGATCTGAAGGCACTGGAAGACAGAAAATGTAAGCCCTTCTTTTGATATGGTGTTTCAGTGGTAAAATAAATGCATTGTTGTCACATTCTGAACTAATTCAGAAATTTTTGAAGATCCCCATGCCTGTCTGTAGGTGATTAAATACTTCAGAGAATATACCAGAATAACTTTACATGTTTAGACCTTATTGAAAAGCAACAGCTATAGGAAACATGAATACTAATGGTTAAAAAGAAGCAATTGGCTTGTCCTTTATGAGTTCACTCTTCAACTGGTAAAACAACATCTCTGGGAGGACAACCTGCCAAAAAAAAAGAGAGAGAGAGAGAAGGAAAACAAATTTTGAACTGATATGAATGTTTCAAGAAAATCATCATCTCATATTCTTACAGGGAGTAATAATGAGAGACTAAGGAAAGTCAAAAAAAAAAAAAAAGAAGAGAAGATCACGCTTTACAGACTGGAGACTAATAGAGCATACTTAGCTACAAAGTTTAGCTGCAACTTCCAGCAGTTTAATTTCCTTAATTTCCTTTCCCTTCCCATGCAGGAAAAAAAAAAAAAAAAAGAAAAGAAAAAAAGAAAAGCGTAGGTGTTAGCCCAGCAAAAAGAGCTGTCTTGCAAGGTTAATATAGCCATGCAGAAATAGCCATGCACCATGGATTGAACCAAGGGCCAAGCAGTCTCTTCTCTCCTTACCCAAAGAGTGTTGAGGCCTGAAAGATATGGAGGACACATTGTCCAAAGCAGGCAATCAAGACCTTTGAGGTTTCTATGCTCCCACTTTTCTGGTCTTAGAACTAGAGGTTTCAAAATTTATGGCTTCCACAATATAGAAAGAAAATATATTGTTAAGTGCTACTGAATAGCTGCTTAACTAGCTCCTGCAAGCAATTGCAGGAGCACACAACAAATAAGCTGTCCCTTACATACATAGCATACAACAAACAAGCTGTTCCTTACAAGAATGCAGAGACTGGAAGCACAGATAATGCATTGTGCATGATTGAGGAACAAGATTCATAAAGTCCTCTCTAAATATCCACGAAGAAATCCTGACTTTCACTGGATTTTATGATAAAACCTAAATGTTTCATGAGTTAGGATTATTTTTCTGGATTTTTCTCATGCAGATCTTCTAACACAGGTGTTGGCAACCTCTCAGAGAAGCAGGAAGTTATCAATAAGGGGAAAAAATTGTTGTTTTGGATCCCTTGGCCACTGGGTGAGGCAAGGGGTACAAGTTCCCACTGAACTACAAACAACAGTGTAGCCTTGCAGCTGTGATCCACACTCTTCTTCAGCATCATCACATGAAGGTGCTTTCCATCCATTATACAGAGTTCTCCATTTCAAAATCCAAGATAAGTTCTTTGCAAGAAGAATTTGCAAAGGAAATAAAATGTGGTATTATTTGTATAAGTCACCAAATACCCTATACTTAAATACCTAAGTAAATGCATATTTACTTATTTACATATATATTACTTATTTACATAAATACATATTTACTTATAGCAACATACAAAACTGAAAATAATATGTTGAGAATTCAAGACAAAAATTAAGAACATTAGGAAGCCATTCAGCTTAGGAGTTCTGGAGACCTTTTGTATGTACAAACTGCAAGCATACACACACAACCAAAGTGAAGGCCACATTGAAATCTGTATCTTTCAAAGAACTAATATCACAGTATTTCCTTCTTTTTATAGCCCTTCAGGGCTCACCAAGCACACAGAGAGCAAACCAGGCACAGAAGAAAGGCCTGTGCGTTGTTGCATCTTCTCCTTCCCAGTAAAAAAGAAAAAAAAAAAAACACAATTGGAAAAATGGACTTGCTCAGTTCTGGACCTGTGGAGATTTGCAGGGAGAAAAAGGGAATTACAAATAGGCTGAGTGCCAGTAACAAATACCTTCCTGATGGGAAACATCCCGGATCCCAAGTTTTCACCCAGTATCACTACTTCCTCACTTGCAGCTAATGAGGTTTCCCCTTGCACAAAGATCTCCCAGGGATACAGGATACGAAAAGGGCGGATGTAGTAAACTCTCAGCTCTGCCCACATTTGACAGGTTTCCAGGTGTGTTTTGCTCCCCTCTGCTTCCTCTAATAGAGAGTAGCATATGGCCACTTGTTAAATCCCAACAGGATTTCCAATGACTGTGGTGTTACTAGAGTCATTTAATAATGATAGATGTCATGGGCAAAAGTGAGGTAGTTATGGTGTCTGTGTGTTTAATTTTCAGAGAACTAATTAAGAGTCCCTGGAAAATGGTTTTCTGAATTATAACTAAATAGAGAGAAAAAAAAAAAGAAAAAAAAAAAAACGACTGGAAAACATAATGATTAGAATCACTCCTGTGATGCTTGGATCCATTCAGAACCAAAAAAAAAAAAAAGAAAACTATCACAAGAAGAAAGCCTGGGAGACTGGGATATGCTGTGACACATTTCTGAATTATGCATCAGAGAAATGCATATGACAAAAGACCATGAACCACATTGTTATATCACAGATTCTAAAATTAAAGTTTTTCCTTCTATTAATTTAAAAACATTTTTACTTAAAAAAAAAAAAGTTTTCAGTTCGGTTAATGACAACAGAAATACAAACTGCACACATCACTGCTCTCCCCTTACTGCAGATTTAGAGGTATGCACAGAAAAGAAGTCTGAGGGAAAAAGTCATCACACACACTTAAACTTTCAGCTTTTGTTCAGAAACATGCTACAGGACCACACCAAGGACATCAGTGGAAATATGCCTGTCTTTGCTTGAAGCCAAGAAGCTATCAAGTAGCTTCTTTCAATGTAAACATTAAGTGGCCTTTTGATGCAGCTTATATTTTGTTAAGGGGGGAAAAAAAAAAAAAAGGAACAGTAATATAAACTGCACATACACATACCTATTGTAAAGGCATTCCAGATCAACATGGAAGAAGGAAAAATTAGAAATACAAAATACCAGAAGAGAATTATCATGAAGGACAGCTGTGCTAAACTATGAAATTGTATAGCAGGAGGATGCCCTATCTACAAATGCCCAGACATTACTGAATGGCAGATTTATTTTTTTTGTAAGAACAGAAACACAACCAACCACTTAGAAATTGCCCAGTGCACTGACTGTAGTCATTGGTCCTTCTCAAAAGAATATATGACCTTTAAATAGAGGTAAATGTTTATTATCACATTACCGTGTCCTATCCACTGTAATGCATCTGTTAATCACTTCAAACACTTCTAGATTATGACAACAATTTTTTGTTTTAAGGAAGCACTTGTTTCCTAATAGTTGTTTTATTAAAAAGTTTAATTTGGGAGGGGCTTCTTTATACTTATGTCATCACACAATAACTTATCATCATAGATAAGACTTAAGGATATCAAAAGACATATGTAAAAGATTTAAGGAGAATTAGAACAGTTCAGCATAATCCAGTAATCAAGTCTTCAAGTCCTACTTGAAGTTTATGGCTGTTGACATTTAATCTACATGATTTGATCTAACATGAAATCTTGGCTTCTCTACACCAGAAAAACAGCTTATAGGTATATGTTTTACCCATGGTTCATGGGAAGGAGTTAAATTTTGATTGTGTTTAATATCAATGTGTTAGAGCCACCTTTTAATTCAGGGACTGTATTTTATTGCTGAAAAAAAGATGCAACTAATGCAATTAGTTATTCATTGCCCACCCCAGATTTTTAGAGATAAACATTTAAGTAAATTGTATTTCACTGCTTTTTTACTTATTTATAATCAAAGAGTAAAGGAAGGCTTATTATAAATATGGTTAAGTAGTAGATTTAAAAGAGATAATTGAAATGTTGATTTTTTGCATGTGTTTGCTCATAGATTGGAGGTAGTATATCATCAATAACTTCAATTCAGCATTCTGTTCATTGATTCTTTCCAAATATCCCACCTTCTGATGTTTATTATAGCAGTCAGAATGTCTCAGTCAATCTCTAAACCTGAGACAAGGAGTAAATATCCATTTTCACCATTGTAAGAAGTACCTGGCATCTTTCCTATATGTCTGAGCACTGAAAACTTAGAAACTTTTGATAAATTTCCAATTCTTCTTGGGTATAATTGAAATTGAAATTAACTTCTTTGGTTTCACTAATTATTCACAGATGCAAGGCTCTCCATTTGCAGGACTCTCAAATAAGTGTGGAACTCAGGTTTGGTGGAAAATAGTTCATTTGATATATAAAACAATATTTAGGATTGAAACAGAACATTAATCTCCTTATGTATGTGGAACTATCAGACAAAAAAAATGACTGAGGTCTCCTGAAACAATAAATTTTGACCATTTGGAAACAGCTCTGATTCTTGATTTGAGAAATTTTGAAACAAAAATGTACATAGATGTTTTGGCAATTCTGAAGATAATATTCAGATGCTTTTCAAATAAATGTATGTGTAAAAAAAATCAAAGATTTTTTTTAGTACTTTAAGAGCATTTTTCATTAACATTCTTTTCAATTTCTTTTTTAAACTTCAGCTCAACTGAAGCAGTTATGAACACTACCAAGAGGGCAAAATGATATATTTTCTGTGTCTATAAATAACACTATATTCAATAATGCAATCCCTAGAAGTCTCAGAGTACAGACATTTTTTCCTCAAATATTCATATAAAAACATAAGAAAATATTTGACTACATATATTTGAACTATTGTCCAACTCCTGCATTTAACAGCCAGACACAATATTTTGAGACTTTATACCTCCATTTTTATCAGGAAAGCTCTTTTGACCTCTCTGCTGTCTTATATACTTGTGTCCAAATGGTGTCAAAATATGAAACACTGTTCAGAGAGGTTTGGGTGAGCAGACATTTTTGCAAATGTGCGGCCAGACCTTTTCTGGTGCAGATATGCAGGGAGAAAGGAGGATGCATGGACTTTCCAGCCCTGCTATGCTGGCAGTCCAGGTCAGCCACAAAGGGTTATAAATGTACGAGAACGCAGCTGCGCTGAATGCTGGTCCCATGGAAGAAATCCACACTAACATTTTGGAAAGGAATTGCAGCACCTTGGGATGGAGCAAGGCATTAGTAACCAGGCACAAAGGACATACTTTGTCAGTGCTGATATTGGCTTGGCCAGTGCCAAAAATAAACTTTCATACATATTTTTAGTAGCTGTCATTAGGATATCTTAAACCTTTGTAGCTTGTTGTGATTAGATATATGAAGTCTTCTCTCTCATCTCTTTTATATGTATAACTATACTGACATTGCGATATTATTCCTGAGAAATACAGGGAGAAGTGAGAAAAGAACCATGCCCCCTGAGTGAAATTCCAATTTAAGTGTAGGCTTGTGTATAGCCACTTATTCATATGAATTATATGGAAGTTGTGGATACTCCAGGTGTAAATCCAAGTGGAACTGCACTACTAATCTACTAATGTGTTGCACTCTTATGAGAAGAAAAAACAAACTCAGAGATCTTACAGCCTTATAAAAGTGTTCCCATTGTGGCATAATCTTTTAGAAAAAAAAATGAATCATACCCCATCTTTTTGTATATTGACCTGTAAGTTACTGGCAGCAAATCAATAGGGTACAAATGAAAAATAATAATGCAATAACAATGCTGTGTATTATCTTGGACCCCAGATGAAAACTTGTAAAATAATCAATATGATAAAGATTCACTGTTGTTACTCTTTTACAAAGAAATGACAAAATAACATAGTAATTTCAAAAGGTGGCTGGAAAAAAAATCAAACTCATCTGACAAAAAAAGAAAAGATAAACCCAAATATAAAACATTTCCTCATTTGTCTGCTTCCTTTCCCCAGACTTCCATTAATTTGAACTGGATTAAAAGGGAGCAAATTTATTTTTGTTTGGAGAAAAAATGAATAAGATAAAGAGATATCCACATTAACTACCCCAACAAACTCACTTATCTACATACAAGAAGGATATGAAAACTGGTGGTTTCCATGAATACTTATGTGAGCTTATTTTGTTTACAATTTAAGTGTTATCTGCTATTCTGCTGCAAACAAGCTTGATAGCTCCAAAAAATCCCAGCAGAACACTTGTTAATCAGAACAAGCTCAGGAACTGGTTATCATGATGGCATCAATGCCTTGGGTACCGAATGCTGTTTTGTCCAATATCTGCAAATCTTGTCTGGATCTCAATGTCAGGAAGGACTGTCCCCCTCCCTTGACAAAAACTAAGCAAATATGACCTACTGCAAGATTTTATTTATTTATTTATTTATTTATTTATGGAGATTTGAAACTGTATACAAAGTCAGTCAAACTCCAAAAATAACTCATACCAAAAAGAGGTGGGCAGATTTTCAGACTTCAAGAAACCAAGCATTTCAGCATTTACTGTAATAATTTTGGGGTTTTGTTTGTTGTTTTTTTTTTCCTTTGTTTTTGTGGTTTTTGTGGTTGCATTTTTTCCTCTATTTTAACCATTGAATACTTGGCAACCATATTCATAACTTACAAGAAGATAAAGAATGCTACCATAAAATAGTTTTTACATGGGGAAATTAAAAAATAATTGCACTTAACTTTGAAATATCTGTACATTGAGATATCAGTCAGTGCAAATGAGAGATGAAATTGACCCTTTTGTCTATGAATTACTGAGATGTTTAGAAAAGAAATAACTACAAATGATTGTTCAATATTAAATGTATTTTAGGGACACATTTATTGCTTATGTGTTTCATGCAATTGTTAAAGAACAAAATTTTAGAAAGCACAAGTGTTACAGACTAATAGTGTGAAATCCTACCTCTACTAAAGTGAAGAGAACTTGTAAGAAAATATTGAAACAAATAGGAACCTCCTAGTTATTAAGAAAAACATGATCCAAGACCAGGTTCTGCCTCATCTTTGGTTTAGCTACAGGTTGGTTCTTGGGCATTTGGGAAGGATCCCTTTTGGTGAACGTCCACTTCAGGTGGACTATATAATAGTTTAGTGCCGTTTCATCAGTCATAGATGCAATATTAACCTGTAAAGGTCTTATTGCTGACCAGTCAGAAGGAATGATGAGAGTGAGAATATGCAAAACTTTTCATTGCTTTATTCCTTTCTCTACTCACCCAAAGCTTCAAGTGTCTTGCACAGTGCATATTCTGAAGTTATGTTTTCTTGTAATGAATTATAAGATATTTCTGCAAGTGATTTTTTTTTTTTTTAGTAAATGAAGGTCTACCTCTTACCTCTGCAAGGAAGATTATTGTACATACTAAATTTTAAAATATTTAAGCATTATTTGGCTTAGAAAATTAAAATTAGTAAAATTAGTGCATAAAATTGGGATATGTAATTGCTAATGAAAACTTTGTTTGATCTTGGTATGTATTTTCAGTGATGTTAATATATAATTGTACATATTTATATTCTTTATGGTGAGAGATCTGTCTCATAGAATGTGTGTGGTGGTTGATACTTAGAAAATGAATGGAGAAGGTGCTTTCAGAAGAAGCTTGTCCTACAACCTTAAAAACTTCTCATTTACAGAGTGGTCATGGTGAAGGAGAGAGAAACTTATGAGTAGAAAAAGGTCTGCCTGATGTTGTTACCCCAGGCTGAGTGAGAGGCTGGGTAGCTCTGTCTTTAAGACTATAGTGTGACAGATGTGAATGGCACTGATAGCACAGCCTTGATGTTAAAATACAGTAAGTTCTTTACTGCACCAAGACTTTAAGGATTAAAATATTCAAAGGTTAATTTAAAAATATGTATATGTCTACATGACTGCACAGTGAAAAATTATTCTAGGAAATGACTCTGAGATGTCTTGTGTTTTAACTGTCATGACTATTTCTTGCCCTGTGATGGACCTACAGAAATTGCTAAAAACTGTATATGAACTGAGTGAAACTTAGGAAGGCAGAGGCAGGATTACAGCAACACTTCATGATTAAAAAAGACTAGCCATAAGCTTCCCTGAATGAAAGCTAGAATTAGTAAATTCATTTTCTGTGCATTTCCACAGTTGTGGTACAGAATGGAAAATTCAGGGCAGGAAAAGGAAGGAAGTGGAAACCAGGAGAAGATGGAGAAGAGCAGGCGTGCAGCCTGGCCGTGCCGAGGAAGCACAGGGCTTGCCATGGCAGGGCTGCAGCAGCATTCAGAGGTGGCAACACAGCCTGACACTGCAGGCACTGAGCGAGAGCACTGGAGGACGATGGGCACAAGGCACAGGGAGAGACAGTCAGGTTTAGGAGGGTTATCTGAACCTCTGAATTCATCCACTTGATCACCCTGTGGTACACACTGATATACACAGGAGTAAAGGACATTACTGCATCTGTAGTTCAAAACAAACATACCCACGCATTGTTATTTCACACATATCATGTGTGATACCACACTGAGGTCTAGGAGGAAGTAATTTTTAATGTCAGCTTCACAGCTGGTAGATGCACAAGTAAACAGTCAATACTAAGGCCATGAACTACAAGGCAACTGATTAAGTGTTAATCACTGATGTTAGGTATTTATCCCTATAGGCTTGCATGATGCTTTTTAGATGAGCAGAAACATAAAGACCGCACCTTTAGGATTTTAAAATTAACAAGAGACATAAAAATCGGGCAATGAAGGGAGAGGGAATGAAGACAAAACTGAAAGAGAAGTGTTAGCTTACATGAGGGCACCATGTATGTGAAACAGTCTTGGCTGTTCCAGCTTTTTTTCTTGCAAGTACAAGGCAAACAGTTGACTCAGGTGTTATTCATAGTATCTACCCCAGCTACCTAATTATGCAATATTTTTATAAATAAAAGCAGGAAAAAATTGTGGCTACTTGTACTAAGAACTATGTAAAATAACTTGCACAATCAATGCAACATGGCAAAAAGCAGTTACCCTTCGATCTCACTTCTATTTTCATTCTGGATTAGTAAGTGAAGAGCAAAACTAAAATGCCTTTCTTGAAAGGCAGCCAAAAGCTGCAGTTTTTAAATTTCAGTTCATGCTCAGAGCTTTAGCACAATTTCATATGAATAAGTTGTTAGCTTAGAGATTTACACAATTGCTTAAAGGTGCATTTAAAATCATTTATCTCCATATGGGTGCATTGCTGTAGGAATTTTAAAAGTTATTTCAATATTAATCCATAGTTCACGGTTCAGAGAACAGATCAGAGATCCTCATGCAGCTCCAGCCCCAAGACAGGCCACCACCTATGTGGTGACAAGTGACAGTACGCTGTTTCTCCCATTAAAATCCCATGCGTTTAATTTTCTATGACCTTGAAATAAAGGGTGAAATTCTCACCAGCTCTATAGATTTTTAATTCCAGTGGCAGATCATTCCATGGAGATGTTGAAAATTATTGCTAGAAGACTACATCTGTCAGGGTACAGTATGAGTCTCCCATCTTAATTCTGTTTTTTAGAAATCCATGTTTTCAATTTTTTAATACATATTTTTTTAAAGAATCTGCATCTCCAATTGTAAATGACATTTTTTGAAAACTAGAACCACCTCCAAGCTGCAAAATCTCATTTAGCCATTGGACATCTTGAAAAAAAAGTCAAAATTCTTCACGGAAATAAGGCGAGTTTTTTTTCTGACAGCTACAATTACCAACTGTTTGTAACATTTAAGGAAAGAAATATACAGGCCTATTTTATAGATGTGCCAAACTAATTTTTGCATTTATTCAGTCTTTCTGCCCCCTCTTTGTTGTTGTTGTTTCTGAAGGGATGATAAGCATGAAAAGGAAATACCTTATTTTGAGAATACCCTTGGCTATATTTCTGTGAAGTCAGAAGAACCAAACCCACACCACTATGAGGAAAACACTTTGACATCTAAGAGTAGTATACTGTTTCCATAGCCTGCTGTACAACAACCTGTTTAATAAAAGTAACCAGATGTCCATCTGGTTAACTTATGGTAGTATGGAAACAACTAACAGAATCTCTTGATCCACCTCTTGCATGGGATGCTAGTGCAAGTTCTGTGCCCTCCCACCGTCATGCTCTGCCTGAGCCTACCAGCTGCAAAAGTGAAACCTGGTGTCCAGCCCATAGTCCTATCGGTTTGGACAAGTCTTTGGCAGAGCCCCCAGAGGGCTTCCCCACCTGGCCGTGGTGCTGCAGGTCTTCACCACCCTGTCTGGCACTGGTTGCCACAAAATATGAAAAAGGAAGCAGAATTAGTGTCCATTTCCCTTTCTGTTTGTATAAATCCCTCCTGGCAGTGAGAAAGATTCAGCATTGATGGGTTTTGCCTGTGGACTTGCAACTGTGCAAGAAAAAGGACAGGCTGCAGGCTAGATAAGGAAAAAGCTTATAGTAGAAATGAAACAGTTTTAATTTTAAAAAGCCAGGAAAATATGTCTCATAAATATTTTTTTCTACAGTCATGGCAAGTTATTGCCTTGCTATGCCAAATCAGAGCCATATACATTCCAAGACCAAAAAACCAGCTCTTTTCATCTGCTATAAAACTAAACAATATTCTGTTTTCTGTTTCCAAGTAGCCTGCTATACCACACAAAATATTTTTTATTTCTTTTCTTTCTTTCTTCTTTTTTTTTTTTTTTAGCCATTTAACTCTTCTTTATGACTCATGTCTGGTAAAAGGTAAGAACACCTAAGCTCACTGAAGCTGGAAGTACCAAACACTACACTGCCATAAGTGAAAAGAAATGCAATTAATATTGAAATCTTTCATATGATGCGCCTAATTTCTACAGCTGAGGTATCCCTGACTACTTCAACAGTCTGGCATAATGATTTAAGTCAAGTGGAACAGTATCTTAATTTTGATTTTTTGTGCTCAGTTGTTAATTTAGAAGCCTACTTAGACATAATGTGAAGCAAAACTGATAATTCAAAAAAAAAAAAAAAGCATAAAAACCAAGGAAAGTTAGAAAAAAATACATGTCAAAGTCAGCTTTGTATGAAAGACTTGGAAGTGGTCCTTAGCCTTCTCAATTTTTGGAGAAGTCTCAAGAACATAAGGGGAAATAAGTCATGCATAAACAAAAAATACTGTCTGCTCTAGTTCAGCAGTAGTGAAGGAAATGTTTCCTTGCTTCATGGTGTGCCTTCCTTTCCTTTTTGATTATTTACTGATAAAGTGATAAAGTCTGCAGATATGGAAAGACCACACAATGATCTTCTAGGCCAAATCACTTTGCAGCTAGAACTTAAACTACCACCTGTCCTAAAAGTAAATGCCTTTTTTTTTTTTTTTTTTTTACCTAATTATTCTGTGTCAGGATAAAATAAATTTAAAAAAAAAGAGAGAGAGAGAGTAAGAGAGTATTTTTAAACTGAATTTTCTGACTTCTATGCTTAGAAATAATGACTTATATCCTCTATGTAGAAGAGGAACTTTATTAATGTTTCAGACATTATAATTGTGGAGAGCTTGCAATGGTTATAGTTTATTTGGCATTGAAATCCAGTAACAATGGTGTTAAGCTGTATACCAGGGACACTGTCATAATAAGTCACATACAGCTTTGAAAATATTTTCCTAAGGTGGCAGGATATGCTTCTGCATTGCAAGAATCATTCATCAAATTTTGCATGCATCAATAACACACTGATCAGTATGAATGAGATTTAGAATTAGAATATGTGATGGATCTCCTATGGAGAACTGGAAGCTTCAAGTTGAGCCACAGAGTAGGCAAGTTCATCTGCAGTAGTCCATCTGCCTCAAAATTCTGACATTATTAAGAAAAATGTCCTTATTTAGATAGGGAAACGGGAGAGGGAAGGAAAAATGTTTCCTGAAAAAAATTTACATTTTGTCCTCAGCCCTACTTAAGCACCACTACTGCAGCCTAGTGCTGGACAGATAAAAGTAGTATATAAAAATTATAGTCTGAAATTAAGACCCTGAAGAAAGAGCTAAAGGCTGTACCTCCTTTCATTTAGTTTATTCACAGATTTATTCATAACAAAGACACTTGATCCCTAATGTAAACCAGCAGGGAACATTATTTATCTTTAAATCTTTAAGATGACTTCAAGGCTAGTGTACTGCAAATTGAAAATTTTGCCATTTGTGGAGTGGATTGAGAACAGCTGGATTAAATTTCTTTCTTTAGATATCAACAGAAGTTTAGGGAGGTGGTATAGTTGCAATTCCTTTGAATGATTCCATGCTCATATTTCCTCTCTTTAATAAAAGAAAGCTCACAGTACACAATGAAGAATAACAGAAATCCGATCACACAGTATTGGGTCTATGATATTTCTGATTATGTTTGATGCACCTGAAGTCAGTACTGCATTACAGCAGACATGGATAAAACAATAGCTTATTACATGGATAAAGCAGCAGAAGTTGCTGTTTATGGGCAATTTTATTTCACAAATATATGTTCATCGCCAAAATAAAAAAGCCTCTGAATACCTCCATAGTTACTACATTACACATTTTACATTCTTCTAATAAACTGTAATTAATTAGAATGAAAATTGCCTCTAAAGTGTTTGATCAGTGCTTTCAGGAAAATTGGACAAGGGGTTGTTCTCACTATTTTGTTAAGCTCAGAAAAATGCACTTTAACAAAGTTATTTTATGCTTTAGACCTTTTGACCTTCTTCTAGTAGGCTTCTATCATTCCCTCTCATTGTATTTCTGGGCTGAGGTCACAGCTGATTTAGCAATGTTAAAACATACGATGTATATAGGCCTGAAACATAAGCAGTCTGTACTTAAAATAAGTTTACTTTTTAAAGCTGCAGGAATGCACAATCAAACTAGCTGTAACAGCCTTTTCAATAACCTTTCCACAGAAAAATTAAATTAAAAACACCAATTGGGAAGAATTCCAGCTTCAAAAAATTTGCTTCTAATCAAGGAGCTAGACATTGTTTGACTGGTTCTGGCACCTTGCCCTCTCCAGGGTAAGCCCTGGCAGTTTCTACAATAATGAGTCCACTGCCCTCTCACAAGATTTCATCAAACAGCCCAGAGAAACACAAGTCCAGCTAATGGCTATATCATGCCCTCACCGTTTCACAAAGAGGCAAGTAACCACTCAGGACAAGAAGAAAACATACCTTTGGGTGCACAGCTCTCGACCACACCATCTTGCTACAGAGCTGTTTCCTCTGTTCATCTGGCAATGCTCTGGCACCAACCTGTGGATGCAAAGACCCAGAAAACCACATCCTGACCCACGACCTTCTTGCACCAATGCTGTGTTGCTCTGTCTGGCATTGTTGCTGATGGATGGCTTCACTGTGCTGCGTGCCACCTGGTTGTCATCTTCAGCATGAAGAGTTTGCTCCTCCAGCTTCTCTTAAGACTGGTAGTTATCCTTTTGATATCCCTAAACCACTGTCTTTCACAAACATAAAGAGAAAAGGTTTGTACCCTCCAGGCACAGTTATTGCTGGGCCCAGGTCTTGATACAAATTATCTTGCTCCCTTTGCTCATTATGAAGCTTCCCACCAGGATCATTTTCCATGCTATTTGCCTCCCTATTTTTCCCTTTGCTGACTCCAGCTTCTCTACTGCATTAAAAGTTATTTGTCTTTACTTTCAAGGTTCACTGTAATTTACACCCTACTTACAACCTCTGATTAGTGCACAGCACCAGTTCAAGCACCCATGTACTACACTATTAAATGCAGCTGACCATTTATTTCCCATACTTTGGTTTTCCTCTGTGTCTTTGGCAGAGGGGAATAGACAGATGGTCGTAAAGTCCTGTGCTAAGGCAGTAAACCCCTTGGAGATGACACAATCTTTTGTCACAGGCCTGAGAAGTGATTTGTATAAAGTACCCCCAGTCCTTCCAAACTACTGTTGCACAAATAAATAACAGTGAAATAAAGGAGACTAATGAACATGAAATATGTAAATATATTCTTAATAGCACTATTATACATAAAATATTAACCCAGTGACATTATGCATTGACAAATGAAAGAAATATGGACCACAGGGATAAAAATGGAAGTTGACAGAGGTTGTAAAATGTGTCTCTAACCACAAGGGAGACTGCACTGTGAAAGCACCTAATCTCCATAGTATATTAAGCTATTAGTCTGTTTAAGGCAATCATGGTCTGACTCACAACTTCTTGAGCCAACAGGAGTCCTTCTATTAATTTCCAAGTGATTTGGAAGAGGCCACAATGATTTATGCATTCATTCCCCTTTAAGATTTTTGAAAATGACAGAAAAAAAGACAAACCAAGATGTTTTCTCCAAATGTTTGGTAGCTGTCAGTTTTATAGGACTATGAGAGTAGAATTCAAATTAACACACTTGATATAGTGTATCAAGCCGAGGCTTTCTGAGCTACTAATATAAAAGATAAATTCTCAAACACCAGACACAGGTGACAAGATAAGAAGCCCAGCACATCTTGTATAAGATATAAATAGATCCATCTGTCAGCGGTTACTTTATAAGTGAATTGCTCTCAATTATGTTAGGAACAGCATTTAATGAAATATGATTTTAAAATACTACATAGAGAAAGAAATCCTGCAAAGTAAATTCCCGATATAATGAAAATTGAGAAGAGTGATAGATTCTGTTATTATAATTGCAAACAGAATGGATGATTTTGATAGAGGTGACAGTAGAACAGCTTTTGGGCTATCATTTGGCTAGGACAGCAATCTTCTAATCATATGTTCAGCCTGTCTTCAGAGGTCATTTTCAAGGTGCACGTTCAGATGAGAAATAGCAGTGTTATATGACAATTTCACCAATGGCTGCAAAGAAATGTTCATTACGTTGCCTTCTTGCCACTTGAGAAGGGACCAGTCATGTATCAAATGGTAGAACAGGTGTCAGTAAGAAACTGAAGTTTAGGTATTCTGAATTCAATCCTTCATTCAACCCACATTCGGCTCTTTCTCTTATGACAGGAAGTCAATGAACCCATATTAAGTGGCAGGCAAACATTTTTTCTCCAAATCTCTTTTGTGTTTTTTTTGTTGTTGGTGGTGGTTTTTTTTGTTTGTTTGTTTGTTTTTCCTTCAGCACTTTTTATTTCAGTCATCACAAGAGAACAGCTGGGAGAGAGCCCCAATTTAGAAGGGAAGCTGCAGATAAGCCTGGCTTTGAGAGCAGTACAGATCTCAAACAATCAAGAGCAATTATATTATTGTGGAAAATCTATCATGCCTTCACAAATCAAGAAGCTTAATCTGAGATTAGAAATGTCTAGTTCATCTAGACCGTATTGATGAACAATACCTATAGGTTGGAATTAAGGTTGCTTACATGCCTCATCCATGACCTTCCACATCATAGCAGGCATATTTGCAGATACATTTTAACTATATTAATTAGGAACTTTCTAGGATTATTTCTGGGGAATAATTAGAACATGTATAATGTATTTGACCCCAAGGTAATTATACTCTCCAAGTTAGTTTAATTCCCATATCCTTTTTTGTCTTGGTGTAACAGAGCCACAGAATGAACAGGTAGACCCATCCCAGCTGAATATATATCTGAGAGACTGTGATGTATTTTTGTAGGCTACCTCTTCAAATTTATCCCATTACCTGGCTGATGGAAGCATGCCACATTTTTCTGAAATGCAGGTGTCAGGCTTAGAGACAGAATTCAATAATGGTGAATTTAAAGTTACTAGAAATACCATGGCTTTCCCAAGTACTCAAATATTGAATTAATTACTACATCAGCTTGAGATCAGCTGAATTATAAGTAGTATTTCATTGACAGATTTTTTTTGGAAATTCACATTTACATATTATATTCACCAGTAAATTAGGCTTCTAGACATAGAAGTTATTGCTGTTATTCAATGAAATGTTTTCTACTTTGTTTTTTGTTCTTGGGAATGCTGTACACCAAACGATATATTTCCCATATGAAATAGCTTTCCTGAAACATCTGCTGCCAGAAAGTTTGTCTGGAACTTGCAATGATGGATGAATTTTTGACAGGTAATTGCAATTCAGATCAGATGCAGACAGATTTAATACCTAGAAGCTCCCAGTTTATTAAAATCACCATTGATTTATTTAAGCACCCCCTCTCTTTTCACCACCATTCAGAAATTAATCACTTGGGTATGGTGTTCAGGGCCCATACAGCTGCTCTTAATATGAAATACATCAGTTTAGCCTAACTTTATCTCTCTCTCAGCACTTCTGAAGAATCTATCACCACAGTATCTAGTCACCACCAAAACGGACACGTACAATTAGCAGAAGTCTTTCATGAAAGCTGAAAGAAATACTAGAATTCATATTAGTTACATGGCTTCAACTCTTCAGGCTTATTAAAGCAAATTCAGTATCACCACTATCCATTATCCCTATGAAGATGATGTTTATGTTTTTCTTACAGAAGCTGAAAGTATCAAAAGACATTACTGGTTAGGTTCCAGAAACTACTGCTTTTTACTGTTGGTAAAAAAAAAAAAAAATCATTACTGAATAATATGTATGCCATATATATATATATATATACACATATACATATTTACACACACACAGAGAGCTTGTTTAGATTCTTCTAGATCATGAATGAATTTGTGCAACTGACATAATTATGGTAACAATGGCAAAATGAAAGAAGGACTGCATCCAATCATGAGCTATACAGGGCTCAAAAGCCACATTAATGTCCCTCTGTTAGATGAAGTGAGATGGTTTGTACTTGTTTTCCTAGACCACCATACTGAATCCTCCCCTGCCCCCCAATAATGGCTAATCAAAGATTTTCAAGCTGCATTAATACTTTCTTCTTTTTGAAATTCATGTCTAACTTCCAGCACTACAGTGTTTTAGCTTTTCTAAAGATGAGGTAAAAGACATCCGGCTACTCTCCCCTGTCCATTATTCCAGTCATTTTGTCATAGAAAAATCCAGGTCAGGCAAGGATTTACCCATGCTAAATCCATGCTGACTCGTCCCAGCCATCTCCTCCTTCATGTGCCCTTAAATGCATTCCCAGATGACTTGTTTCATAGTTCCCAGGGACTGAAGTGAGACTGACTAGATTGTAGTTCCCCCAAGTTTGTCTTTTTTAGAGTGGCCTTTTCTGAAGATGGAAGACAGTTTGCCGGCCTTTCTACCCTTTGGTGCTTACTTTACAGCTTTAGTAGTTGATCTATCCAGTCTCTCAAAGTAACTATACCTCCTTCGTTTTAATTCCATGTGGAACCAAACAAGGATGAATCTTAGCTGTTTCATTTGAAGACATGGATATCAGTTCAGTGCACTCAGAAAGTACAGCATACAATGGCTGGACCCCATGGGGCATAGATGTCTGTATTATCTAGAGATGTACATCATAAAAACTGGTTCAGACTGCACCAGCTTTATAGAAAGAAAAGTTTCATTAATCTCAGATTCTAGATGGAAAGAACAGATCACACCCAGATATTAGATTAAATTAACATTGATTTGAATAATGCTATTGGCATACAGTGCTTCCACTGGTTCAAAGTGAAGTAAGCAAAGAGACAGACTTCATTTCATTGCAGATATTTTACTCAGTTCTAGTTGTTCCCAGACAGACTACCATCAAGCCTTTAGTAAGGATGAGTTTTTAATTTTCCTTGCAATTCACACCTGTTCTGATAAAGGATTAGCCATGCATGAATATGCATGAATAGTAGCCATATGACCTTCAGCTATTTTACTCATACCTTTCCCAGACTAAACAGAATTAGGTAAGTGTGCGACATGTTTGGAAAAGAGCCACAGAAAGTTGAAGATGCTAGGGTAAAATAAGCATATCAATTTCAGGTAGTTAAAACATCTCTATTTGATTTTACCCAGAAGTGGCATTACAATTATTCCAGAATAGCTGCTGAAGTGACTCCAAGAGAGGAATGGTAGAAGGTAATGGGTGACATCCTCCCTTGAATGTAAGCTAAAAATACAAAAATGCCAGTCAGCATCTGGTCAGGTATCCCAAGAGTCTCCCTCCAGGAGTAGGCACAAATAGATGTTTGTCAAAGGACAAGTACGAACAGAGTAAATGCATGAAACTCCCCCCAAGTGCTATTCCCCTCTCCAGTTACTTCCAGCTCAGAGTGACGTCCCCAGCCATATGCAATTTTGTGCATTTACTGTCACGGGTAAGTATGGTTTGGCTCATTCTGGACATTAAGTGCCTTCACCAATTTGTTTGTAATTTAAAGACTATTTTGGATGCTGGTCTTGTCCTAAACCATTGAATATTTATTATTCCATATGCCAGTAACTGCACTTCATGAGTAGACCTAAAGGCATGCCTACTTTTGTACAGATATAGGAATCTTTGGCTGAAAACAATAAAGAGGCTTGTTTTAACACTGACTTTTAAACTGGCTTAACTGTTTTGGTGAGGGGAATGTCCTCTGCACATATGTTCTTATTGTATATGCAATAAAAATTATCAAAACATTCATGCCTCTAGTCTACCCCATAGTCTTAAAAGAATAACCACTTTTAAATTTAAAAAAAAAAAAATGCATTCTGAAATTTAGGATTAGTCTGTGTTTCTTCAATCACAATAATTTAGCCAGATTTTTAGTGCGCTTATACAGTATATGATTTCTTCAATAGACTATTTGTTGTGCCCACCTTATGGAAAGAAGTGAGTTTAGGCACACCTCATCAGTCTTAGAGTTATATTACCTTTTGCACCTTTTTTCTCAATCAGCGATGACAATGTGTGTGTATGTTTTATATATTTCTTATGCAGAGAAAGAACAGTCTTTTTCTATATCACTCTTCACATCTAGGAAGCCATTACTTGTTTTATATGATGCCTTTCTCCTTCTACCCGTCTCTCCTGAAGACCTATTCTGTCTCATCAAATGTATATAACTGGCTGAGATTTCTCCATCTGAGCTCATAGGCTTTCATTAGCTAATTATTACTCTCATAGGAGTCCTTTCTTCTATATATAAATTTTCAACCTTTTTAGCTCTTTTCTAGTCTAAGCAAAATTAAACAAATGAGTTCAGTGTTTGGTAGTTTTTAGAGCTAAAATTGAATGGTAAGAGGCACAGAATAATCAGAGGTCTAGAAAATATGAGTTATTAGGAATGACTGAAATAAACAAAGTCATTTAATTCAGATTAGCAAATAGTGAGAAAGACATATGACAGCATGCTCCCTGACATGCAAACGTATAAAGTAGCTCTACAGAAAGAGGAAAACAGTTACTTATGCCCATGGTGGACAGGAAAAATGCGTTATAAGGGCTTAAATTCCAGTGAAGGAACTTTAGGCTAGACATTTTGAAAAATCCCATAGTAATGATGCAGATCATAATTAAGTAGACAAGGCACAAAGTTACGTTTTAAGTGCTGGTACAGAATAAAGCACTTGTGAGTCATGTGCTTCAGATTAGCTACTGCTATGTGGATAAATACATCTGACTGAAATGAAGTTTTGGTGGCACATGGCCAAAGGGAGAAATCCCTAGCACTGTTGGAAAAAGCACTTTCATTCTTCTCCAGCTATCTACATAAATCTTACCGGATGACTGACCCTGTCAGAAATGCAGAGGTACATACACCTGTACAAAACCAGTACTTGCCCCATGTGGTTACTTCTAATTCAGTCAATCTAGAGCAAAGAGGTGGCTAGAAAATATATATCTGCACCAGATCCTTTCTCCAAGTCCTCGGTTTAACAGTTTGAGCCTCATGGTTTGCAATTCCTTACAATTGACCCACTTGCACATGCCATTAGAGGAGAAGGAAATATAGTTTTGTAAGCTGTGATCAATCTCAAGTTACTGGAAGAAGTGAGTAAGGAGTAATGTTTTTACCGATATTCATTCACCCTTTAATTACTTAGGATGCAGCAAAGAAATTCTTTGTCTGCTAAGATTTTTCTGCTCATCCATCTTTTAATGATTTTAAATATAATATGCAGATTCTCTTTCTCTTGCTTATAAATAGCAGTTTGAATTTTCAGTAAGCTAATATTTTAAAGAAATAAAGGCCTGCAGTGTTTCTGACAAAGCTGATTATAGAACAGCAGAATGAGGATACACCTCTATTTAAAAAAAAAAATGCTTTATAGGGAATGAAGATTAATAGAGGTGTTCTGCTGATTCATGAAGACTAGATATAGAAATTAATTTCTGGAAGCCACTCAGTGATGAAATACATAACATATAATGCATTTGTTGGTATGACAAATATGTATGTTGGCTGATTAAAGAAGATGTATGACCACCTGAAAAAAAAGGAAAATGAAATTATTCTCAGGAACAAAACAGCTAATTATAAAAACAAAAGTAAATGAAATGTGTGTATTGAATAACTATCTATTTTTTTCTAAATGTGAAACCTTCATTATTAATTTCTAACATACTTCATATGCAACCTCAATATCTAATGACACGTATATACTACTACATATATGAAATGTGCCTACATTTCATGTGAATTTAGTTAAGTTGTTCAGTTTTTTTTTCTCCTTTTCTTTATGCTTTGCTTCTTACTTACCAGTACTTCCTCCTAAGAAAGATAAGAAATACCAGATCTGTTCAATTTTGCTTTAAACGGTGGATCTCCTGTCAACTTGGAATATGTTCAGTCATATAAATAAAATAAAATAAAATCAGCAAAAGAAAATGGAAGCTTGAACAGTCAGATCAGAAATCCTGGTCATCCTCTAGCACTCTGATGGCAATCCTGGGATTCACATATCCTTCTGTTTCTAGACAATTTTCAGACAGATCATATGAGGGATGTTAACCCACTGCCTGAAAGAATCAAAAGGAAGGAACATGGGTTGAAAAGCAGGAGAAAGTCCTTCTGATGAAAAACACCCCTACAGGTGGTAAAGAGCTGGGTTCTCCCCATGGGCAAATGGGATCATTTCAGGGCACCAGGATGCAACTACATGTTGGAGCCGGACCATGGCAATAACTGAATTGTGGTGATCAAATTTCCTATTAGAAAGGGAATAAAACAAAACTCAGCTAGGCCAGCTCCTACTGCACAGAATTAGTTATTGCAGCAGGGACATAACATAAGTTTGGCCATGATTAATACAATATTAAAAGCAAATTTTAATCCTTTGTCTTCCCTAAATGTTGTTTGTAATATAAAACAAAAGGTAAAGGTAGCAAATGGCCTGCAAAGAGTTAAAAATGGACAGTCAGCAAATCTAAGTCCATAAGCCAACTGATGAAAAGCTACATTTTCATCATAGGTTCAAAGCTTTCATACAGAAAATGTGTGGCTCCTTGCATAGCACGGTGTGTGAATTTTTAGCTTTTTTTTTTTTAGTTCACATAAGAATCTGTCAATCTAAGGAACACTTTCTGAGAAAAAGCAGTTTGGCTTCAAACATTCAACAAGTGATAAATGAGGCTTTTCAAAAATAGAAATGTCTACATGTGTTGATAAGACAATATGTGAATGCTGATGGATAAATATAATCTGCCCAAGAAGGCTAAATTTCAGCTTGTCCTCACATGTAAATTATTTGCATTTCTACAATGTGTTGATTTTATATGCCTTATGGACAAGAAAATGAAAATCTTAAAAAACAGCTTTTCCCTATTTATATTTTTTAAAATTACTCATTTGTTCTGTCAGGTTCAGAGACTCGCAGCAATTGATGCTGTATGAATAAAAAGATCAGGGACCAAATCATCAAGCATAAAAATTTCTCTAGTCCTTTTGCAAAAATAAGAACAAATTGTGCATTAGGTTCAGGGACATAACCCTACGAGATGAGGGCACTGAAAACTGCACATTTCCCTGGGACATAATGGTTCCAAACTCATTCTCATAAGTTTCAGCTTTGTTAAAATAAGAGATACATAAGGCTGGCACTTCTCAGTCTTTGTATTCATCCTTTTCAACAGTTAAGCACTGGCTGGCACCTTATCTTTAGTCATCATCCTTATCAAACCCCTCATGAATTATATTGTTTTCTACTGTGGTTCACACACAATATGGCTGGGCAATGGGCACACCACATCTGCATCCAACTTGTGGGTCCAAAGAACACCTCTGCCTGTGAGGTCCTGGTCTGCCATCAGTGACAGCCTGCCAGGACCTCCCACAAATGCCATAGGTCCCAGATCCAGCACTCACCCCCATACAAGAGCTAGAAATCACACTGTAGTCCCACAGATCAGAGTAGCTGAAGAAGAACCATTTTCAATGAATCTCAGGTAACACATTCACATGAAAATATTTTAAGATTGTGAGATGATTGATATGCTCTAAGAGAAATGCTTGTTTCTCTCATGTTTTGTCTCTGCTGATTTTCTCTAATGTTATACTCAAAGCACAAACTGTCTAAGGTGTTCACCATACTGTTGGTCCACATACACACAGTGCAAGGGAGGAGGAAAACCTCATTTGTTATGGGGATCAGTGGATACTAATGACATGGAAGTAACAGATGGCATTCTTTTGCTATTCTTTCCCTATTAGATTGCTTAGAGCTACTCTGAAAAACCACCTGAGGACTAAAGAACTTCTTGATGAGGCAGAGAGCAAGCTGTTAAGTTACCATTTCTCTCAAGAGCTGCACACAAGTCTCTACTATGAATATCCATGATCATATTAATTTTAACATACAATTATGAATTGAAATTATGTATTATTTTAACCTTTCTAATCTCCTGACTTTACATTTTCCCTACTTTGCTTACTTTGGCTTTTCAGACTAGTAGTCTTTGTCCGACCTCTCCCCTGACCATGTGCAGAGGTCACCTTTTCTGCCTATGCTGCCCTTTGTAGCTGGAGATTACTTCCCCTTAATTTGATCCACCATGTCTATCTTGTAAAGTTCACATTCAGCAAACCTGTTTTAATTTAAAACCATGACAGATGGTTTTCCTGCACAGTTGTTTACTCATGACTTCATTCATATTTCGACCCTTTTCTCTCTGGCTCTCAGATGTGAGTGATCCTTAGGATCAAATCCACTTAGATATAGTTTAAAGCAGCTTCTAATGTCAACCAAACCAAACCAAACCAAACAGAAAAAAAACAACAAGAACAACCACGAAAAAACAGACAGGCAAAGAAAAAGGAAATTAAGTTCTTGCATGACTGTCCCTAAAACAATCAAGGACACACAGGAATAATAATTTCTCTCATATTGGGAATTTGTGGATCAACTGTAATTATTTTCTAGATATTTACATGCTCCTTAGCAGTGAGGACAAAGGATCTGTGGTTCCAGTTAAACAAAACTCTGTATGCTATACAAACTATTTTAGGTCCTTTATTTTATTTCATAAATTGGCTGTCTTAGCTCATCTACTCCAAGAATATTGTGTCTTTCCAATATGCCCTGTTGACAGTAATATAATTCATCAGCATCCGTTCCCTATGTCACAGTTATGGTCTCAGTTCAGTAAAACATTTAAGACATGCCTGAATCCTAGAGAAGCAGAGAATAAAAGTTCATATGATGCACAATTACAGACTTAAATTTAAGTGGCATGCTTTATTTTTTGCCACTAAAAATCCAAAGAGTTAAAAGAATGAAATATCAAGCTATAAGGCACTGAGAGAATGCTGTAGGTTTACATGTAACCCCAAGTATTCTTTGTAATCAGTGTGTAATGAATACTTACTTACCCATGCAGTTCAGAAGAAAAAGCACCGTTTGTCACTTACACTGGAACTGATCCTAAGTAGTGATCTAGTGTACAGGTGGAAGTTCAGCTAGAAGGTTCTTTAATTTTCTTTAAAAATCGACAATGTAAAGCATATAGCTTTAAAATTTGATGACTGATTGTATCACAGTGTTTTCTTATTAAAGTGTATATTATTATAATAGAGATCATGTACCTTTGATAAAACATGGCATTCTTTATGATTACATATATAAATATATCTATAAAGAGAAATATTTGGAGAACAGTAAAAATGATTTAAAAGCTGTAGGCTGAAAATAAATCCCTCTGATGTCATGCTCTCTCATGATGTCCTTTGCTCTGCTATTGTTTATGCTGTTATTTTGAACAGAATAGTTCACACCACCCCCTTGCTTCCCCACCCCCAAAATAAATGGGAAAACTAATAAACTTCAGATAAACCTCTTTAACATTATAGGAGATGAGAAGGCACAAGATCTGTTTCTCTGGTATTGTGTGAATAACACAGGCCAGTTAGTCAGCCATTTATTCTTTACAATTTAAAGCTTTCAACTAAAAAGTTCTATCCTCTAAAAATACATCTATATTTAATATGAAGTGACAAGATTTTGTTGATAAAAACACAAGCAGGAAAAGGAATCACTTTTCAATGAAATCATCAGAGATAGATTCTAATCCATCAAAAGTAATAACTTTTGTCCTTTTCACAGGAAATCAGCTCTTTGATTCCATAAGAAACTTTGCTAAAGCTTTTAAGAAGGCGTAAAACTGAGGTTAAGGATTGTGCAAAGGTTTTTGGCAATACCTGCCTTCAAGGTAGAGGCATTTCTAAGGTCAGTGAGAAGAGTGACTGTGACGAAGAGACAGCAGAGCGTAAAATTACAGAACTGCAAGCTTTGGTATATTGATATATGAACACTGGAATGTTTCAGGATGAAATTCCTGAGCCTTCTGTCTTACAACAAGTATTTAAATAATTGATATAGCACTGCACTTGAACTCCATTGTGCACCAGTATGGCACAATCAGAGCATCACATTCTTTCACATAATTAACAACAGAAATCCAGAATCTGATAGGTTTTATTGTTTTGGGTTTTGGCTTCATATTTTCTAAAGGTTGCTGATCACCCAGTTGGTTCCGATGTACATTTTTGCATGAAGATGTTCAAGTATTTACTACATCACTAATGGTCTTTGGCATTAAGTCCTGAGAAAAATTTAAGCATATATTTAAGACGAATGCTTTGTCTGACAAAGGAGAAAACTTAAGCAAGGAAGGCAAATAATATTTTTATATCCCTAATTCTATTCTCAATATTACTTCTCTTACAATTCTGACTTAACTGCCAAGTGCTTTTTTTTTTCAAGTGGAATTAAATAGTTTAACAAGCCTTCTTACTGAGAAGATGCTTTGTTTTCTGTTAAGAAGTATGTTGTATGACATTACAGAAGATTTACAAAAATAGGATAACTAATAAAAACTCATTACAAAAGTGACAGGATTGGAAGGGAGGAGGATGGGTCATTTCTCATAAGTGATACATTACTGATTCTAACAATGTTAAAAAAATCAATAGTTTCCTTATTTTTGCCTTCATCCTAGGCTGATAGATTAATATCACTGTCATTGTACCACCTGTGCTTCCATTTCAGAACCGATTCTGAAGAACACCCTGTTTCCCTTTTAATTTATTCCCACTTACATGCCATCACCCAGCAGAGATCAATACAGGGGTAACAAATGTACCTACATATATCTGTACCCTTCTGCTGAGATTCAGTGAAGAGATAGGCTGAACACATAAGATAATCATGAAAACAATTCAATGTATGTGTGATTTAGAAAAGTATATAGAAGTGGATAATTTGCTACTTGTACGGAGTTCTTTGGTTGCTCAAATGCCTAGTAATGCAACAGAAGTTAGGAGCTGGGTTAGCTCAGATGGAGGTACTGTTGGAGTGTAATAGAGGTTCAGTATCGTGACTTTTGGTTTAATATATGAAATGTACTGTAGATCACAACAATGTGAATACTAATACAGTATCTGGTGAAAAAACACTCTTATTTCTGTATTTCCTCAGTGCCAGGTCTCATTTTACACACTACAATAACAAATACCTACCCAGTTGTGAGTAACCCACAGTCTATGAACGAGATTCTGCTGACCATTCCCCTACTGCTACAGACTAAAGCCCTTTAAAAACTTAGACTACAAAATATCAGCAACTGTGGAAAATCTTTGATTACCTTGATACAGTTTATACATCTGTGTTTTCAACAAAGGTCTGACTTCCTCCCAACTCTCAATCCGCTGGTAGCGAAGGAGGTGTTTTAAAGACCCTGTATACAGAAGTCCTAATCCTGGGATGGTATTGCCTATGTTCACAAGCCAGGTACTACAGGAATTACTGAAGTAAGCAACCATGGAATAGTATTTATAATAAGAACAAAAAAAACTAAAAAGGTAATATGGCTTGAAGTGTAATTTTAGGGGAAAAAAAAATTAACAAGCAGGTAAATCTACTGCTATTAGAAAGATTAGAAACAGACTAGAAAAATGCCATAAAGTGGAACATACTATGTCATTTTAGCTCCCTCCCCCCAAATCTATCCCTGTCCTTTTAAGTTCAGCAGCATCTTAGATTTGGAAAACTAGGAGAAAAAACTATACCCGAAGTTTCTCCGAAACAGAGAAACTATACCTGAAGTACAGAGACGAATCTGAAAGAGGACCATATATTTCCTGTGACTATTTAAAGAAGAAGGGAATGAAGCAGAGAACTTTGGTTGATGGCATGTGGAGTACAAGTAAAGGGTTGAGGGTAAGCATGGATTCAACACTACTTGATATGGAAAAGACACATATGTTTTCCCTTTTAAAAAAGATCCTGTAAACCCAGACATTAATTTTCCCTTCTCACTATAACCTTGTTCACCAGGCAAGTATTACTTCTCTAATAAAAATTTATACATGCTAAATCTCTAGTGAATGCAGTTAAATATCATGCATTGCAATTAATGCACCACCCCCCACTCAATAATGTCACTGAAACCAAACTTCAGCATTTTATTAATGCAATTTAAATAAGCAATCAACAGCATATGGTAATGCTAAATCTGGGAGATGAGTCACCACATAAAAATACTTTTTTTCCCCACACAGAGGAAAAAGACTAAGCACATTTTAAATGATCAAAATACGAGAATAACTTAACCATCAAGTTTAAACAAAGTCTAAATACATTTGAGATGCATAGCTAACAAGATAAGGCCAACAGCTGATTCACAGTACTGCATAGGGGGAAACCCTCCAAAATGGGGATACTGTCAAAGAACTAACTAAAGGGATTGGATCTTTCCTTTATATACCAGTCTGACCGTAAGGCACTGCACAGTCATACCACTTGCAGAAGTTCGTGGAGACACTGAGGGTTAGAGGTATCCTTCAAAGCATATCCCCATTGAATCGAAAAGGGAAAAAATGGTATCAAGTTTGTGTTTGTTGTTGTTTTTGTTTTTTTGAAATGTAGCTTAGTCTTTCCATTTTGTGCCCTCGCACCCCAGGACAACCATCCTTCTTTCCCTGCTCTGCAAGCAGGAGCCTTGGCAGAAACCCCTCTGTGACAGGAGCAGAGGGTCAGGCCGTGCTCATGGGGGACAAACTCTCACAGGCCACTGTTTCAACCCCACATCTCTTCCCCCTACTCTCTGGGTCCTCAGTCACTTTTGTGTAGCAGAAAACTACTTACAATCTAACTCTAATAAATTAAAAGGAACGTTTTTAGCACAGTCCCAGATGTTTTCTGTTCCAATTAAATAGGATGAACAACTGAAGATCTCCAGCAAGTTGCTTAACTAAGCAGGGGGTCGAGAAAGGACCAAGGTGGTTTGACTGTGTGACTTTTTCCTCTTGCTATGTTACTTTTCACTTTGAGAAGGGCTGCTGCAGCTACCAAAAGGATGAAGAAAAGAAAACATAATGGGCAAAATACTGGGAGCTTGTGAATTAGAGAGAATTAACACTGACTTTCCCAGTCGTTAGAGAATGATTATCAAACTGGGGTGGGGAGGAGCTCAAAGGAAACTCCCTTTTGCTATCAACCTGTCAAAGCAGTGAAGATAGCCGCAAAATGTTGTTAAATTTTGGTATTAAAAATTAATATTAGGACAAAAATAGCAAATAATGGACATTTTACCTCTTTCCAAGGTTTCTGTGCTGTGGGAGCAGATTCATGGTTTGGTCTTCTCCTGCAGGCTGTTTATGTGCACCAGTAACTCCCAGGTTTCCCCCACTGCCCTACTGGGATGCGAGGGGACTGTGCCCTCCTCATCAGGACTGCCTCCGTCTGATCTGTCAGCACTTGGCTGTGCCCTGGTGCTGGAGAAGGCAAATGGCTGTTAGGGCAATATAATAAGCTTGAGCATCCATCCCTTACATCCTTGAAATCCTTACATCAGCTCGGAACATAAAAGATTTAAACACAGAAATAATATGCCAGAGTTAGAAGCAAATGAGTAATAGGATACCCTTAATGAAAGCAATCAGTAGTAAATCAGAGAGCTAGGTAGACATTTATATGATATGTATGCCAGAGAAAGATTTTTGTATAGGGGAATCTGAAATTAAAAAAAATAATAATAAAAAAAATTATTCATCATCATTACTAAGTATTTTCACAGCAGTTTGAGGAGGAAAAAAAAAAAAGCAAAAAGCCCCAGAAGAAAGTTCTTAATGAAGGATAAGGATTATCAGCTCCTAGACTTACTGATGGATTTGAGATGAAGCAAATATTGCTTTTCTCCCTTTCCTACATCACTCCATCACAGCTATGGTTTGCAATTTTATTTTTTTTTCTGTCATGGTATGATATCTCATCATAACCAGGCTTTGGTAATACAAAGGTATTGTATGATAATGAACAGGTGTTCTACAGGCCTTATTTCTTCAGAAAATATTTCCTTTTCTCTTGTCAATTCTCAAATAGGGCGAATTCTAACTTGTCCAGGTTGGTCACTGAAGTCCTTTCCCTGACCATTTAAGGCAGATTCAGTTCCTGAGTAACAGCATAAATATGGTATTTTATGAGATAAATTACCATACATATTACATATATTTAATTTATGGTAAATTACCATACATACGGTAATTTATGAGTCTCCAGTAAGTTATTCTTCATCAGTTTTTTTTCCACATTTGTAAATAGAGAACCAGCAATAGTATCAAAAAAGACCAGAATAAAACCAAGTTCTACTAAGAACAAACTAGAAAACTTGCTGCTATTAAAACTCAACAGCAGCTCCTCAGCACTGAGCCAGGGGGCAGGGGATGGGAAGAATGAGGCAAGCTGCATATCTTTGCGCTTAACAACTACCAGAGTCGGTTTGTTGGTGAGAGTGAAAACAAAACCAGTGTATTTCCAATGCTGATCCTACAGGCGTGGAAAGCAGATCACAGTCCCATCCTAGAACGGTAAACTGTGATGTCTCCAGGTAAATCCCATCAATTTTTCTCTCAAAAAAAATAAAATACTGGTGGCTGAAGGTCTTGACTGAAGTCTAGAAGATGAGAACAAAAGCCTTTTCCTTGTCCTTGCTATTTTTAAATTGCACAATTTGTCTTCACTTTGTACAATAACTGCTACGCAGCCTGGGTAGACTAAACCAGTCACTTCAAACCGCCTACATATTGAATCAGTGTAACCTGCACGCAGGTAGGGCTGCTGCTTTTTCTCCCCTTTCCTTTCCAAAATGCTCAGATATCCAACAGCTGATGTTATTAAAAAAAAAAAAAAAAAAAAAAGTGCCAAATCCTGATGCATCTATAATCATTATAATCCTACAGAACTATTTCCAAAGCTTCTACAACAATGCCTGAGTTCAAGGTAGAGCAACCTAAGCAAAAACCCACCCTCTTCAGACGCTAAAACCTACACACATTTGATAAATAGGGATTTTGTTCCAATTTACAGGTTCAGAGCCTGGATGATTAAAGAAGAGAAAGCTCAGCGAATAATCAGCACTAATTATACTAATGCTGCTACTGTAATTAATCAGTTTTGCAATCTGCAAAATTGAGATAAAGAGCTATGAGATCTAGAGATGAAAAATTGCTATATAGGAACTGGGGACCATCATTATCCAAAATAGCACATTAGCACCAATTGCTCTTGGGGCTGGTTTGTCTTTTGACCTCTTTCTCCTGGTTGTTAGAGGGAAAAAGCAGCTCCACTCTCCTGTGCTTCTTGGCCTGTGGCCATGAGAGCAGCCGGGGAAGCCTCTCCCTCCTTTTTTCCTCCTATTTAGACATGTCCATGACCCCATCTGATCTCAAAGCCATCATGCAAGGCTCTCATCCACACAACAAGTCTTGTCTCTCCATGCCTCCTTTTCTTTCTAATATATATGCCCATCTATCATCTATCTTAAGTGTTCCCTCTCCTGTTCTTTATGCTGTATGGGGTATATCACGCTTCAGGAAAGATATTTCTGTCCCCTGGTTTCGTGCTTCAGATAACCATGAAATGTCCTAGCAAAAGAAGGGATAAAACTGGGAAAGCAAAAAGATAGGTCAGTCTGTAACGAGAATATCCCTCCCAAAAAGAGACAACACCGTAAGGACAATTATAGCCAAGTCCACGGTGAAGTGACAATTACGGACATTACAACCAGAAGGTTCGACCCACAAAACACGTGCAGGCCTTTCATATGGCACCAAGTGGAACTACAGCAAGGAGAGATGCTTGTGTGTTTTACCTAAAGTTTGTACTGATTTTTATGTTAAAGTCTGTAAATTGCAGATTGGGGGAGATTTTGATAGTGGGAAATAGAATAACACTGAAGTTCTCCAACCACTAAGACTGGCACTCAGAAGTTCATTCCAAATAAGTAATAATTTTGTTAAAATTTTATAAATCCGTATTACTCAATTACTATTATTCTATGCTTGTGACAGTATTACCTGTGGACTGCAAACACTTCAAATGTCTGTAGTGACCTAAAACAACAAATAATAACAACCTAGTGCAGGCATTATTACCTGTACCTATGCACTCTAATAACTATGTGACAGACTGTAGTAGTTTATGAAGCCATTTTTCAAGAACATATAAAGTTTCCTTGCATTATACACTAGTAAAATAAACTTTAAAAATAATTTGACAGCAACATGAAAATGATAAATCATATGGACAGAAATTCACAGATGTAATTTCATCAAACATGTTGTCCTTGAGTCCCGCAGTTGTGCTTATAGAACAAATGCTTTCAAATAATCTGTGATTTTGCAGATCAGCTGTCAAGTGATGTTTGGCATAATGGATGAGTAAATAAAAACTGTTCATCTTGATTGTGTTGCAGCATTAATTTGATGTTGTCCTGGCCCCGTGAGTTAAGGAGTATCCTTAGCACTAGTTCAAAGTAGTGTTTGTGATTTAATTTAATATTTATGTCTTTGCTAAGCTGCAAGAGATTTTTCCTATAAATAAAGACAGTGACAATGAATCTTATATTACAGCTGTAAATTTTTGTACCAGGCTACAACGTTAGTGATGCAAAGGCTGGTGCTTTTGTTTTTTGTTTTTTTTTTGTGTGTGTATTTTTTTCCCCCATGATAAATATATCAATGTCTGTCTGCAAACCCTGGTGGAAATATGGTTTCAATTTTTTTCTTAAAAACATGGATCAATCATTGTTGCCCTTGCCTATTCTTTTCTGTCAAATGGTTCAAAGATATTGGAGTATCTGCAAAAAGTTTGAGAAGCACTTTCGCTACACATCTTACAATCCTACTGTACAACATTTAACTTCGGTGTAGATCTTCCTTGCTTTCTTTTAGGTATAAAAAATTCTGATTGACACTTAAAAATGAATGAGATTAATGATAATCCAACATATTCAACAGATAGTATTCAGCAATGTAACCGCCTTTCTCGCCTGCAGAATACCTTGTGATCAGGAGTTGACAGCTCTCTGTGCCTTTGGGCTCTAGGTTTTATATTCCACACCCCTAGAAGAAAGTACCAAATCTCCTACCAGTAGATCTCCTACTGGGGGGAAGGAGGGAACTATGGGTTTAAGTAATACATCAGCTTCTTTTTCCACTTAAATTGATGAAAATTTTGTGCTTGGGACTACAGTGCCAATAGGAACATTTTGCAAAAAAACTCCAGAATCTTTCATTTTACTGCACTGCCTAGAAGCAAATTTTCTGTGCTTAACAAATATATTTGGTCTTTTGTTAAATGGGTACCTCTCCCTTACGGAAGGGAGGAAGGGAGGAAGGGAGGGAAAAAAGGAATTTGAGACAAAGGAGACCTGGAAAGTCATTAAGAATTAAATACTTAAATCTTTGATGCTGTAGTTGGTTTATGACCACCAGTAATGAAGGACAGCCAACATCTTTTCTGATATTGTATTCATAAATGTCTTATCAGAGTTATATTAACCCCTGCAGATAGATTCCAATGTGCTTTTCTTTAAACTCCAAAAGTTTGTGACTCACTGCAAGGAAATTGCAGAGGAGAGGAAGACAGGGGGAGTGAGCTTCCCCTGATGTGAAGTTTGCTACTTTAGCTTTTTTGTCAGTGACACATTTGCATCTAAAACATAATGTGTGGCTTTGATCCTTTTCTCTCTGATGATCTGTTCAGTTAGCAACGTAGTCACGAAAATGTGTCACTAGTGTCCTGTTAATGCTCACCTCATGGAAGAAGTATTCTTGGAATGAAAGCATCTAAGGTGTTCCTTAATCTACCTTGCAGGAAAGTCTTTATTTTATGGCCGACACCACATACACCAAAAAATTGCAATATTGCTGGTCACTGAATAAAAATCTTATGCTACAGTATTGCATAGCTAAAGCCAGCATAATATCACTGCATCAGTGATTACCTGAACTGTCTAAAAGATACCAGAAATAGATAAAACCTGCTTGCAAAGCAGTTATTTTCAATATTTGCTTGAACAAGTAAATATCACCTTTTTATCAAGCAAAAGCCAGACTGATATGTCAATGAAATTTCTTTGGGCTATTTTCTGGGTAGAAACTGAGTGCCTATGTCGCAAAATGATCTAAAAAGCGTATCTGTACTGCAAATGAAGCACATTCACCCCTAAAGAAAGAACCACATCGTGTGGAGCCTGGGTAAATCAATGTGCTGTCTGGCAGAGGAGAAACACGCCCTCTGGGAGAAAGGACCCCCATGTGCCAGGCCCAGGACAGCAGACAGCCTCACGCACCATCTGCCTACTGGCCATCAGCTGAGGCAACTACTGCACCAGAATTGGCTGTACAGTCACACCAGAGACAAGCCTCTCAGTATGAGAAAAACAGCCTTAACAGTGACAAATTGCGGACTCTGAGCTTGAGCAGTTCTACAAAAATCAGTGGATTTCCATCTCAACGTAAGTGTGCATATGCATTATCCCTAACTGAAATTATGCTCACATATAATATCTTTCTTGATCACATCATGTGGAGTTTCATCAAGAGAAGCCTGTACGAGACTCAAGCTAATAAACAACAAGGCTTACAAAGAGAGGACACAGTGCTTCCTGCAAATAAGAAATTATTGTGGTTGCTTAAATGAGTTGTCTGTGATACACTACAGTGAAGAAATTCTTGTAAGGAAGATTATAATTCTCAAAACTAATTTGTTTAAATAGCCTTGTGATGCACAGAGACACAACAACAAAGAGCAAGCCTCACAGAAAGCACTGAGGGTTTCTGGCAGGGTTATACCACACAAGAGTCCAAAGGAGTAGGGGCCAAGGAAGAGCTGGGCAGTCATTTCCACTAGGAAACAGGACTCTTTGCTAATGCCTTCTCCAATATTGGACAGGAGAGGCTGACACAGAGCCAGGTGCCAGGCTCAAGTGGAGAGTGGTAGCTATTGTACCCCAACAGATCCTGATTTACCTTTCCTCTGTGCTCCCAAGCCACAGGCTCTAGCTATAGCTGAGGACTTACATCTAACAACACAAGACTACATATCATCTTTCTTAGCTGCATTGCAGGGTACCACAGCAGTCATTTACATTATTGCATGGGGACTTATTTTGGTTCCTTGTGCATCCTTGTCCCCACAGCAATTGTGAGTATTTCAGGCACCCCCAATCGCTTATTTTGGCTCAGCAAGCAGAGGGAAATGTTAATGTAAAACATTGTAAAACAACATCAGCAAGTTGCACAAGGCAAACACAAGCACCACAGCAAATGAAGTCTCTGCAGGAGTTTCAGCGTGCCAGCAGTGAAGAGGCTCTGGACAGGACAGGCTTTTGGTAGCCTGCAGCTCTTGCACAGTCCAAGCTGCCTTGATTTATGCTGCAGGAGCAGCGACAGCTGCTAACATCTATCACAGGTGCTTGGATTTATTTTAAATATTAAAAAAAAAAAAAAAAAAAGCCACAGGTGGCTGCAATCATCAGTTAATGGGACAGCAAGAGCCTCATCTGCAGTCCTTCATGGACCTCTATCCATAGGATTCCTGGCTGTGCAACATGAGAGGGGGCAGCTCCTGCTGCTCTGAGCAGCTGGTACAGCCATACACAGAGATGTTTGCATGGCCAAATCATAACTTTTTACTCTTCACTGAGGGTGCCACTGTTGGGACACTTGCTGCAATAAAACCAAAGTAAAGCTAGTAAAGCTAGGAAGAAGAAATTGCAAGGGTTTTAGAGGAATTCCTTAAGTTAATTTTGTTTTACTCAGCATCAGTCTCAAAATGGTAATACGCATTTGTTAAATGTAGCACAACTTGAAAAATGTAAGTATGGAAATTCTCAGACTACCAGCTCCAGGTTGTTCAGGGCATATTTCCAAAACAACATAGATTAGCAAATAACAAACTAAAAAATCATTGTCTATCTGTGGGTATTTCATGAATGATAAGATAAATTAATGGCACGAGTTTCTTATTGCGAATTGCTTGCCTGCTACTAGCTGCTGCATAGCAGATGTTCACACCTGAACCCACTGTTTTTCACATATTGCCTTCATCCAGTGGGCTAACAATATAAATGAGCAACAACAGTACAGTAAACCATAGCTGAAATATTAGTTAATTAGTGGTTAATTAGTGGTTACCGTAAAAGCATTATGTGGCACTGAATATAGCCAGAGAATTAAGACAGCTTTGGAAATCCACACAGATATATCTTATTCTGTGCAAAAGACAAAATGAATACTAAATGAATAAAATTTAAGATGCAATAATTTTCAGATTGCCTATATTTTTTGATACTATGAAAAATGGGAGATAATATTCCATATTAATACACATCATATACCTATTATTTTAGGCAGGGTCTTTTCCAAAGGAGTCTCCAAGTCTCTGCCCAGTCCATTTGCAGGAACTGAATTCCCCACCTGCAGGAGAGAAGCATTATATGAATAAAGTCCTTAGAATGGTTTTTACAAATAAACCCAATTTTGAATACTGAAAAAAGGAAAATAAAGGTAATAGTTGCACATATATTTCCAAATGCTCTCAGAGAACAAATGCATATATGCAAGTAGAACATTATGTTAATGCATAAATATAAATGGCAGTACACAGATATAATGAAAATTACTGTTGATATCCCCAAGTGGCTATGATTCAGTGAGATGTCTGTATTGAGATGTGAGCCAGGGGAGATGACAGGCACTGGCAGACGAATCGCACAAGTATCAGGGGCTGGCTCCTACCTTCTGGTTAATGGCCACGAGCCCGTACTGGTAAAGGTCCAGCGTGAGGCCATCACAGCTACAGTCCATCCTCTCTCCTTGGGATGATTCGCTCTTTTCTGTGAGAGGTACAGCTACAGGAAACACACAGACAGGTTACCAAATGAGGAAAACTTGTGGGCATCATTTATCATTTCTTCCCTAAATCCACGTCCTTGACTGCAAAGCAAAGCAAGTCTATGCAAACACCAAACAGTACTGATGCTTCCTGGACAGCGCTTGAGTAAAGCTCCTTTTAGCACTAAAACATCTTCATTCAAAAGATCAAGTCATGACAAGAAATTCATTATACATGTAATGCTTAAATAACTTGCATTCCCTCTGGAAATAGAATGGCTTGGGGGATAGTCACTTTGCACAGATTTTCAAAGGGTGTTTCACAGAATGTAAGACAAGTGATCATAATTTGAATACTGGCAACACTTGTTCTTACAAACAAGATCTTATAGACAAGTTAAAAAAAATCCCAGCAACAAACACATACTTTCAACATGAAAACTGATTTCTTACCAGACAAAACATAAATACATCTTAAAAGACTTTCAGTGATACACACAAAATAGAAATTTTTAACTAGAAGAAAGATGTCATAAAGAAAATAACTGCTAATTACATGACTACAACTATAAGGAATAGAGAAAAAAAACAGTTATCAGTTTATATATTCATTGACTTAAAAATCTGTCCTCAGTTAGACCTGAAAGAATCACAAATGCTATATGGGTCCAATGAGGGTAGATTTTAGATCACAAATTTCGTTGTTTTTTTTTTTTTTTCTTCCTAGCAACTTAATAATCATGAATTTATATAACAAATCTGTAAACCAATTACCAAATGTCAGAAGGTGCCCTGATTAAAACACACACATCCCCTGGAATGTGCCATATTCACAGATTAGCCATGTGTTATTTATAGCTCTTCAAGACACAATAATGAAGAAAGTAGTAATGAAATCTGAAAGCCTGAATATCTCCCTTATGTTTGAAAGCAGACCCCATGAGACCCATCTGTAGTCCAAACTGGGAAAAATAAAATCCTTTCTGAAGCAAACAAAAAGGCCTACAAAGAACCACCATCATCTTCATAATTTCATATTTGGTGTTTCAACTTTAAAATGATTTAAGCTGCAAGTTAAAATCCTACTATCCTCCTTGCTCCCATATATTTCTTTTATCAAGATGATTCTTTGAAATTCTTAATTTTATTGGCCCTTAAAGTGATGACAAAGGACACCTTCATACCTACTTCTATCAATGCAAGACAGATCTTGTATGCATACCAATTCCTGCCTCAAGTTCCCCCAGTTACAACACTCAGAGTTTCGAGACAAAACTCCCATCACTCCCACTTCACCTCTCTCTCAGAAATCCCAGAAAAATCTCAGAAAACCTTCACGAAATCCCACTGTCACGCAGATCTGTTTCTACCTCCACTGGTGGGGTCTTACTGATCCCAGCCCAGGTCCTTATCAAGGCATATTTACACCTACCTTGTAAGATACTTGCTTCCTTCCTCAGGGAGATACACCTGATTCAACATGCCATTTTTAACATCCATATGTTGACATTTGTAAAGCCTTCGCAGTTTCATCTCTGCCTTCCTCACTTCCCACTCTCTCCAATACCGACCTTATATTTTTGTCCTATACTTATTTTGCTCATTACTGATCATAACTGTTGTTCAGCTTTGCATTTAAGTTTTTCTTCTGTCATACATCAGTATTTTTTCCTCTTATGATCATATATACACCTACTATATCATATGCAGAAAAGACTTTTGGAAACATATGGTAGTTACTGCACTCAAATATTTTACATTCATCCAATTAGATTCAGTCGACCTGTAGTATTGCAAGATGTGATTAATTCATCATGTTGTAACATGAGTGCATAAGCACAAAACGAGGATAAATGAAGGAGACTGTCTCTATTTTGGCACATGAAACAAATCCACCAAGAACACATGGTGGTTTTGTCTTTTTCTTTTCATGATGGATGCAAACACCATAAAACTGCCAAAAACATTTGAATGTATATCAGAATATTTAAAATACATTTCTAATGCTTCAATGGTAAAATAATCAGCATCGCTATTTTTCAACCCCTCAACTCAACATCTGCGCCTCCCTCAGGGCCTTTCAAAAAGAGCCTCCCCCCATTCAAATTCCAACAAGAAAATGAACAGCAACACACCTCCCACCCAAAACTCAGCAAGAACACACTGGTTTTTGCTTTCCGTGTCCCTGTCCTCCTTCTCCTTTTGATTTTTTTCTTTTCCTCCCTCTCCCCTTGCATTTGTTAGTTATTTTCCTGTGTTGTTAGAGAAGTTATTTCAGGCAGTCAAAAAGCCCTCTGAGGTATCTGAAGGGGCGAAAATCATGCTGGAAGCCAGGAGTTGCATCTTTATATTACTTTGCAGACCTGACTCTTAGCCAGAGGGTTAGCAGAGGGGCATGTGTTGCCAGAACATGTTTTGAATTTAAATAAAATTACATTGACTCTTTCTGGGCTGCTGCAGTAGCACAGCGACCTCAGGAACTGTTTCTACCTATACACTGTGCCCAATGATAAACTGTATTAAGGTTTGATTCACTTGATATGAAATTTATCTGTATGTAAAAGATATAGAAAATAGAATCAAGTCTATAAATAATAAAATAGCTCACATCTTCTTTAACCTCCCTTTACTGCAGTTCTTTTTACCTGTTGTTTATTATTCTGCCTTTTGAAGAGCTCTGAGAAGTACTGAAGTACTTTTGAAGTATTTGTGATTAATACAAGCTTCCGACCTTTGCTTTTGGAGACAAATGCGAAACTTTACCACACATGGCAAAATAACAAACAGCAACAACCCCCCCCCCCCCCCCCAATATTTATTTTTCAGCTTGCTTAAACCAGAAGAACCAATATAGGCACCTACTAGGTGTAGTCGTATACTACGACTTCCACGGGAAAAAGACTCCAAAATATGTTTCCCAGTAGCTGATCTCAAAGCCTTCGGGTGTTGGATTTTAGAGGCTCAGGAACTTTTTAAGCAAAAAGGAGACAAGCCACTGCTCCGTTTTGGTCCACATAGCACATAATTCATGGGTGCTTTCAGCTTGTAATTATTGTTCCTTACTGATGATCGTGTCCTAGCAAAAACAACCAGTCAGAGCTAGCTACTTGGCAGCTGCATTCATAGGCCCCTAAATGGGACAGAATTTGCTTGGATCAGGTGTGGGTTGGCTACTTGGGGTTTTGGTCATGGGGGAGATCTGCTAGGGCTGTAACTTGATCCACTGCCAAATCCAGATTTTTCCTGCCATGCCTTATCCTTTCTAGTTTCAGAGCTGCCAGCTGGAGGGCTCCCAGTTCTCCCTTTCGGAGACCTTTGTGCAAGCTAATGCTGTCAAAAAGAGCTGTGTTTCCTGCATTTCCCTCCCTGCTCTCTGAGACTGATTTATTTTCATGCCTTAAGAGCTGACAGTGCAATCTGCACAGAAACCCGAGCCTGGCTCTGTCAGTTCTGCTACCTGGAAGAAACTTGTGTCAACTGCAAATGCACTGTCCTGCTGCAGAAAGCTTCCTGACCATCTCTGGGACTGAGGGGCTACATCCACTTTGTGGTTATGTCCTGCCCAAGCACTTCTGAAAATCCTTCATGTTGCAGAGTGCCACCTGATGCCCTGTTTATTTTAAAGCTTGATGTTATTTTCAGCAAGGGACAGAAGACTCATTCCAAGAAGGATCCCACTTTCCAGGAAATCCCCCTATGCCTTTTCTGGCCTGCGGTGCCACTGTGAAGACATACAGTAATTGCATCCTGATGGCCCGCTCTGTGCTGCGTGCAGTTGTGCCCTGAACAGCCCTGCCTGCATCAAAACAGCACAAATTTCTCCCCCTAGAATGCCAGTGAATTCATTGATGCAGGGATGATAAGAATTCAAAGTAATACAGCCGGGCACCTACTCTTGACTTGAGACTGCCTTTGGCATCATTCAGCATCGTGGTGTCGACAGAGAAAGGAAGTCTATCTATTTGTTGAGAGGTCAAAGTTCAAGTATCTTAACTTTAAAATTTAAATTATCATTGTAAAACCATACTTTTACTATTTTGTTCATTTCAGAATGTAATTACCTTCTCTTTCCAAGACTGAACAGAGATGCTAGGTGGTAAAGATTGTGTTTTGTTAGCAGAAGCAGACTCTATAAGCTATTGTGTTGTTAATTTTGCAGTTATCTTGGCTTCCTTAATATCATTTAGCTATTTCTTTTCTTTACGGCTACCTTATTCTGCTTGATTCTGTTTCACTTTGAACCAACATTGATGCTGAGGATTTAATGCATTTTCTATCATACTGTGCAAAATGCTGATGGAATCTTTGTGCAGACTCTTTGGTGACATAAAAAGGTTATTATTATCCTCCCCTTTGTCCTGTATCTCTACAAAACTATGCACATGCTTTGTGGCCACCCACTTTGCACAGGAGCATGAAGAAATCATTTTGTTTTATTCACTATAAAAGAACATTTTTAAAGACGTGTCTTTATAATTGTCCTTTTTAAAATTTGTGCATGCGTAATACATTGCTTTTAAATGGGACTTGAATGAATTGCACCAATTATACATACCTCAACACTCAGGTTGCTTCTTAGCTCAGAGGTGAAACCTTCTATGGTGAAATCAAAAAGACTTTATTAGATTTCAATGTAGAAGGAAAAGAATTTCATTCACCGAGGGCTGTGATGAGAGAGCCCCATCTGCAGTCTGTACCAGTCATTCAGTTACCCAATTTCTAGCATTTTCAAGAATGCTAAACCCACCCAGACTTTTTCTTGCCTCAATCCAACTAATCCTTGATCTACAAAAGGCAGAGAAGAGTGAGCTTCCTTCCCTCCCCGCCTCCTGACAATTTTCATACTTCCATTAATTCAAACTGCTTTCTATCTGCTATCCTGACTTGTCAATGATCTATCACAAGGATCAGCACCTATCTAAATTAAATGGTGATTGACTAAAAGTATTCAGAAATATTATTATGTAAGTACCAGGTTCACTGTGTATATTATTCCAGCCAGCCAGCTATTCAGCCATCCCCTGATTTACACACAAACAGCAGCTGGATATTAAGACAGTTGTGATACCCGTATATTGACCATATGCTCACTTTTAGGAGCAGAAGAGAAACTTGCCTTTGAAACAGGATTAAATGAAAATAATTAAATAAAACAGCAGAAGGCTAAAAATCCAGCCTAGTGAGTCTATTTACTTATTATGCTCTGTATTTCTACAAATTCACTTTGCAGTCAGGACACATAGGGTTTGAATAATTTTCTGCCATTACATTTTTCATGCTGCTAAAGGTAACATGGTGATGATTTTCAATAAACATAAATCTGCTCTTTTCTCCAAAGGTCTATGTACACTCTGAATGCATTTGTGTCATCAGGTTTTCACCGGGGAAATGAAAAAAGTAATAACCCACGTTCCTGAAAATCCATGGAGCCAAGCCTGCTATCTCTATGGAAAACTATATGACAGATTAAAAAAAAAAAAAAAAAAAAAGGAAAGAAAAAAGAAAGAAAGAAACAAAAATAACAACAACAACAAAAACACTAATGTGTTCTTAAGTACATCCAATACAAATTGGCAAGTACACAAAAGAGGACTTTCTGGGACTGGGGCTTTCTTCTGTCTCTAGTTACCATTCTTCTGTGCATGGTCATACCAGTTTTGCAGGGAACTCTTCTCAGAGAGCTTTTTGGACTTTCTCAGGCCAAAATTTAGAAGATGACTAATAAGTCAAAATGAATCAAAACAATCACAAATAGGTCCTATTGAAGAAGTCAAATGTACATAAGAAGGACTCCTTAATTAGATTCTCTTTATGGATAATAATTTCTATTCCCCCTCTTTTGAATGTGAATTCTGTGTTTGGGTGTGAGTAGGCTGAGAAGTGTAAATGCATAATAGATCTGATGAAGCTGGGAGGTACACTTGTAGTGAGGAACAACACTTTTATAAGTTACATACAAATGCTACACTTAAAAATCTAATAAAAGGCCAAACAGATCACTCTCAGCACCAGCACTGCCCATTAACATGTTAGGACTCCTTCAGAGAGCAAAGCCATGGCACAAAGTACACAGGATGACCATTTTTACATGAGGCCTTGATGGTACAGTCAGAAATATTTGTTATATTCACTATGAGTGTTTGAAAAAAAACACCTTTTTCTTGAGCCTTTAGATTATGTGTTTGGAAAGACCAACTTTTCCTTCCAGCCGCAACCCAAAAGAACAACAAAATCATTTCTGAAGAAAAATAACATCTATACAACTTCTTCACTGCCTTTTTATTTTGTATATTCTTTCAGGTACTGACAACACCTGCAAGTGAAGCAAGCAGAAATTACCTTTCTGCAGTAAAAATCTGTCTCATTGATCAAAACCATATTTTCACTTGTTCATATATTGTACACTGTCAGCTTAATACTTTGGTAAATATTCCAATTTAAAAGCATCTGGATACTACAGAAAAGTATATTTAAAAAATGCACACAATGATGAAAGATATTAGTAACACTGAGACATGCTTTTAAGAGCACCCAGGCCCTTTAACACTCCTGGCTTCAGGTGCCATTACTACCTTAGAAGAAATTCTCTCTGATATCAGTGAAAGAGGACTTGGCATCCCAATTCTTTAAATAAGATCACTGAACAGCACTGTCACTTTCACTTCACAGGGACTGAATCAGGAGAAAATCCCATATAGAAGAATCTCTTTGAAAAAGTCAACCCAGAAGTTTGTAAAATATCAGCTGTAACAGCTACAGGCAATATTTATATCAAAGATGATCAATATGTCTATTAAAGATGAGCTGTAAACAAATCAGGATCTTACATTTAATTATATTTAGATCTGCATACCTACATATATAGGGGAAAATGCTTACTCAAAGGAATTTTTTCCTTAACTCCAGTGGAGGCAGGATTCCCCACTGAATGCTTTAATTTTCAGGATATCAAGTGAAAACAAATCACCAGAAATTACAATACTTATTTTCAGCGCAGTTTAAAAATAATTACAGGCAGACCAATAGTCCAAATGACATGCTCACACTAAGAAAAGGCTGAGAAAAATTATGCAAAGCTTTGTAACCCGAAGGGTGAAAAATTAAACATGCATAGGGTGAGGTCTATATCAAATATGAAGCAATCTACATTTTCTATTAAAGCCATTGTGCAATTGGCCATTTTACAAAGGTCTCAATTGAAAACCATGTGAAAATTAATGGTTTTCACTCAGATGATCCTCAGCACTCAAATAAGAAAGAAGGAGAAAGCACAAATAAGAAAGAAGGAGAACTTGAAAAAAAACACTAGCACGAAACCATAGGACATAAAAGAAACAAATTAAACAGCTCTAGAAAACACTATCAATTGCTATGACTAGAGGGAGATTCAACAATGAAGATTTTTATTATAATTTCTGCACTATATTACTTTTTTATATAAACAGCATATCAGTTAGATTTGTCAACACTGGTTCAATATGCTGAAAGTCTTAATATTCTATTATGTGACATTTGGTATTTCTGTCATTCTTCAGTTTTAATAAAAAGTAATAGAGATGTTTAGTAAAGACTTCCTTTTTACATGGTTGATTTGAAAGCTAATTAGCACATTTACATCTGCGAAGAAAATCCAGTGTCTTTTGAATTCCTATTTCTGGGTTCCTTTGTGGTCAGTTTAAATTTGTTGATACAATGCTTGATGAATAAAGGAGAAGAGGAAAAAAAAAATCTTTAATAGTTTAGGTTAGGTTTGTCAAAGGCAATTAATAGCTAGCATCCGTTAAACTAAGGAAGGAATCAGCTGAATCATTTTATAGGGTGTGGTTTTATTTTTATTTTTTTAATGTTATCTTTAAAATTGTAATGCTCCATTTAATAGGAATAGTCAGGGGAGAAAAAGGACCTGTCATTATGCAATATGGCTTCTCTTCTTCTCCCCCAAAGGAAGATTCAAAAAGTTGTTGAGAAGCTCAAAAACAGGAGTTCACAGTTTAAAAGGCTGCTGACAACCTCTTATGGTGCTCTGCTGCAGAAGCTATGATTTCAAGAGTGAGCAAAGTGGCTCATAAATGCTTCTGACAGCCGAAAATTAGGAGACGAAGAGAACACTTCAGAATATTTAAGCGTGGTAGGTATGATTACAGCAATCAAAACGCTATCCCATTTTGCTACAGTTTATCTTGAACAGCAAGGTTAAAAAAAAAAAAAGTAAAAATTAAAAAATCCTGTATGATCCTAAAACGTGCAGTATACATAAGCATTAGAAAAAGTCCTGATAGAAGTGTAAATGGGCAATTGACCCAAAAGGCAACATGGTTTTTATCTTGTTTTGTACTATCAACCAAAGATTCCTGCTGCTTCTCCAGGAGGCGTCACCCCTATGGTATGGTCTGAAGTAATTCATTGTCAGATTGGTATTGTGGAATGACACGTTTCTCACAAAATACATATGCCCAAAAAAGTACCTCATCCTTAATTATAACACTGGGGCCACTGCAAAAATGTTTGCATATATAATTCATTGACCAACAACTTGGTATACATCACTACATAACCTACAAAAGAGCATGGCAACATTTGCAGTAAGATGTGAATTTGGTCTCACATCCGTAAATATAACCTCTGTTCCAAAGAATAAACATTACCATGCATTTACGTATACTATATAAGTAGTAGTTTTTCTCTTTTGACCACTTGGATGTTTTCTCCTCAACCTGCACTGACTTCCCATGTAGTTTCAGGGGAGATGTTTGTTCTCTTGATCCTTGACTGCCGATTGCTCCACAGTCTGTGGCCAAGGTTCATACAGAGGGCTCCAGGGTGAAGTCAGCTCTAAACACAGCGTTTTCTTGGCTCTTCTCCTCACTGCAGATGCAACATCTCCAAGGATCATCACATAAACCTTCATATCTTCCCTATCAAGTGCAAAACAGCTCCATAAATACACAGTGACACACACATTTAAAACTCAAATCGAGCCTTCCTACCACAAGAAGATCTACCCTTTCAGCGGAGTACAAGAGAATAAACAACAGATGATAAATGTTAGGTCATGCTCGCCTTTAGCCAACATAACTCCATGCTGCCGCTAAGCACGAATCCTCTCTTTCTTCCGTCAGCTGAATCAGCAAGCTCACCTCAATTCATCAGGAAGCTGCACTACTGCTAATGGACAAAGAAGGGGTTCAACAATATAAAAAGGGAGTGATATATTAAGAAAGAAGAGAAAACACACAAAAAAAATAGTACTAATAGTAGTACTAAGCACAGGTCAAAAATGCAAATAAACAAAATACATTCATATATCTTTAATCTTAACACTTAGGGAGAAGTTCAGCATGAATATCCACATGCCTTGTTCGTTATTCTGTAAATTGAAAGGAAACAAAACTAAAATAAAGTCTTCCAGTAAATAATTAAAAAAAACCTGTGGACCCAGAAGTGAAATGAAAAAAATGAAATGCAAGTTAAATGAAAATCAGTCCTGTGAGGTTAAGAAGCAACTAAATGTTGTTCTCAACTTCTGCCGGGAACTGAAGGTAAATCAGCATAGGCGTGTGAAGCTCTCAACTGAAGGTCTGTACTCCAAAGCACAGAAGTTAATTGGCAGCCAGCTTCTTTGCAATAGATTTAGAGATTTTAAAACCCAAAGGGATCAGCATGATCGACAGATTTGACCTCCATTTAACAGAGGCCAGAAAATGTCATGCAGTAATTCTTGCATCAAATCCAAAAAGTTTAGGGCTAAAGTAGAATATATATTTGGCTAAGTATCCAGACCCAGCTTCCAAGATTTAAAGAGATTGAGTGTTCATTGACAACCTTTTCAAAACTGATCTACCTGCCCTTATTGCTAAGAAGGTTTGCCTAATATCCAGTTTCAATAGCTCTTTCTTCGACAGTGGTAGCCACAGCCATTCATCCCCAGCTTTTTATTACACTCTTCTTTTTAAAGAAGTAAAAAATAAATCATATTTTCAAAAGTATTTTCATAAATAATGCCATCAAATTAAACTAAAAAAAAAGAGAAAACGAAAACAGGTACTCAACAGTGCCTATAATAAGGTTTCAGGGTGCTTCTGATTGCAACTGCCTGGGAGAATTGGTGGTAGATTTTACATTAAAATATCCATTAAGCACAGAGTGCATTAATAATTGCTTTAACCACCTTTCATAAAATAACCATCATTGCTATTCTTTGTCTTCTCCTCTGCTTAGACAGTATTCAGGAACATGCTGTTAGTTGTTATTTTGCACAATAACCATCGCAGTCAAAGGAAAAACATACATTAGGTAAGCAAGCAGCCCAGCAGGAGTTGCCAAACTCTTCAGATTTCCTGCATTCAGAATCACTCAAATCACTACTGAACCTTATTAGGAATAAAACTGCTTTCTTCCATCTTTGCCCGTACAGTGGACCTGCAAAGTTTCTAGCAGCTGCACTGAAGCCACTCAGCTGGAGCCTTAAGTGTACAGCATACAACAGCCCCAGGTGTTCGCTATGTCCATAGTATTGCCTGTGATACAAGAAAATTATTATTTTTTTCTTTTTTAGCTAGGCTTTCAAGGAAGTCCCTGCTGGCTTCTGCCTTTCATGCTGAGCTTCCCATTCCCTGCCAGGCTGATGAGCTCTTGGGCCCAGGTTCTCCCTTGCAATAATCTAATGTTATCAACAGCAGACAGGGAATCAAAATCCTGCACTTGTGTCATCATCAGGAAATCAAGATTCACCGATGCGAAAGTTTAGGAGCTTACATTTTCAAAAACATATATGTAGGGTTTATTCATTTCATAGGACTGAATACAAACACAATGCAAAAACAGCGGGGCTTCTTTAATGCCTGAGCAAGTATTCCTACCCAATGAAGTACTCACCAAGCAAATAAAATAACTGCAGCAATTTCAGGAACAGCAGTAATGATTTGGGAACTAAGTGGAAATTTGTTTATGGCAATACCATAAGCAAGTATCAGCCCTACCATCCACTCCCATCCTTTCCAAAGAAAAAAAAATGTCATGGTCATATATGGTTGTATTAGAGAGAGAGTTCTCTGCTGCCTTTCTATTGATTAAAATGCACCCAGGTGCTGATATGTTGTGTGGAGCATAGAGACCAAATGCCTGCCTCTACAGCTGCGAAACTGAGCTTTTGAATTTTTTCTGAATTAAAAAATTTCCTTTTGTAACGACAAAAAAAGTCTGGACTAACATCAGTACAGGAAAAGAAAACAGAAGGAAAGAACCACTTCTTGCTACTTTACTTTTTCTCCTGTCAGAGGGAATATGGTTATTGTAGGAGTTCCTCCAGAGGGAATGGGATCCCCTGAGAGAGTGGTGCTCACCCAGAGGCCACGCAGACCCGTGCCCATGGCAGGAGAAGCCATCAGCCTGGATTTTATGGCACAGCTTTTTGTTTGCGGTTTGGTGACTTCGGCTGTTATAGCTGCCTATTGCAATTTCTGAAAGTAAGTGAAACGCTTACTTAACTGTAATTCATACAACTATTTAATTTGAAAGAAAACATAGTTGTGCAAGTACACCAAGTGCATGAATTCAACTATGTTTATTTACATTTAACATATGTTGTACTAAATTATCCATAGTGGACAGGAATAATTGCTACATTCAGGCTACTTATTTACAGTCCATGAAGTAAATATAGTTCCTGAACTAATGGCTCAACATTCAAAAGCCACAGGTTATCATTACATAACTACAAACATAACTAACCAAATATACTGACTTAAAGTAGTGGGAAAAATTCCTGTTTTTCTCATCTATAGGAAGAAGCTCAACATACTAGTAATAGACACAATGAGGATCTAAGTCAGAGGTAGAAGGAAAACCCACTGTCCTGGGAGAGAAAGCAGTCTGTGCAGCGTAGTCCCAAAACGGGAGCTGCAGAGTGTCTTCTGCGCTCGATTTCATAGAAATGGGTCTTGGGATAGTGAATTGATGCATTGGACCACTCTGCTGGCTGGTCAGTGTGGGGTCTTAATGAGCAACCAGCAAGTTTATTCCAAGAGTATCTTATAGAAAAATGCCATCGGCCAAGCACAGCAGTGGCTGGTCAGCAGCTACTTCCATGCTGCCATCGCAGCTGCACGTTGGAAACCCTGCCGACACAGTCATTATAGACCTATGCCTGAAGATCTGTTTTTCTCCAGGAGCAAAGGGAAATACCATTTAGTGAGACATAAGGAATGCCTGTTAACCTGAACTGTACGTTTGTGAACAGTGCCTGCCGGGAATAACGGACTCATGATTTTCAACGATCTGGCAGCAATTCTGGGTTGCTGTGAAAAAAAAAAAAAAAAAAAAAAACTTCTGAAGTGAGTAGCAGGTAGCAGGATCAGGTCAAGGGGCAAATACCGCCCCTCATATGTCACTTTGGCTCCAGGAAGACAATGTAATGTATTTGTTTTGGAAGCACCCTGTCTGATGCAAAGGTCTCTGTATTGGCCAAGTCAGTAACAAAAGACTGAGAGAGAAAAAGATGCATGAAAGCAAGTGACTTTACCTCAAGCGAGGAAAAATGTATGTGTGTACTTTCCTATCATCACACAGCAACTATTTCTTACTTTAGGCTACTGCATCTCTAAATACTTCCTTCAGAGTCCTTCCTGATGTACTCCTCTAAGTGTCAGTGTGTCTTTGCTCATATACACTATGCCTATGACATGGTATTTCAAATCAATATAATATTCTGCTGTGTTGAACTCAAAATAATTTGAATGGTTTTTATTAATAAATAGAAAACAATAAACCACAAAACTTTCGTTTTACTTTTGCACTAGGATGATATTGACTGCAATAATCAGCCTCTTTACTTAAAGCCTATAATGAACTTTGAGTCCTTGAAGCATAAGAATTGAAATATGTAAGAAAAAAACATCCAGGACTAGAGGCTTGTAAGAGGATGTATTTTTAAAAATCTGTTTGTTAAGAATAGATTTTCTTTTCCCTTTATATTCAGTTTATAATATTCTGATATATTTTATAATATTTATATTATATATAGTTATATATATAATTATATATATATGTTATATATATATATAGTGCATATATATATATATAGTTATATACTGATACAGTTTATAATATTCTGATATATTTTCTTCACAAGTGGTCACAAATCAATCTAGACTACCAATACCACTGCCAGGACCACTAAAGTACTTATTCTAACATCCCTCTCTTATTTCTCCAGTTTCCAGAGTTTTGCCTTATATCTGCAGAGAGATGTATTACTCCTGCATTATACAATGCAGATAAAATACAGAAAAGTAACTGATGTGTTTTAAGGTAGGCAGCCAATGAATCCTACAGTAACCTAAGGAGCTACACACCAATACCTGAAATTAAGTATAAACAATTTTTTTTTCCTTGCTGAAAGCTGTTATGTTGAGCAGTTCCTCTCTGTTAGACATGACTCTTCCTACTCCCCAGTTCAGAAGAAAAAATATTTAAATGGCAATAGCAGTAAATGTCAAACAAATGAGGAATAATGAATATTTCTTACTGCCTGCATACTTACACAGGTAAAAACGCTTCATAAGTATTTGTGTAAATTGAAGCATATATGCTTGAAATTTTGCAATTAAAAAAAAAAAAAGAGAGAGAGAGAAGTGGCAACACTGTTGAACCAAACAGTTCTTAAAATAACTGCTTTCAAAAGACTCTTGGAAATGTCACTGAAAGTTTTACTGATATTTTCTGCCAATGGTACTGACACTACCAGTTGAACACAAGGAGAAAAATAACCACTTCACACCTTTGACTGAGTCTAATATTTTCTATAGGAGAAACCAAAGCTGCATGAATATGGCTTATTTATGCAGCCATCCAATAAGACTCCTTTTGAAAATTATTATTAATAACCCCACAAAAATTAGAATTATGCCTCACCAAAATTCCTCTGGGTATGTGGCAGCTGTATTGAGTCCAACAATTTCAGTAAGAGAGGAGCCTGGAGAAAGAAAAGGAAGGAAAAAAAAAAGCCTTTGTAACATGGACAATTTTGTATTCCATCTTCTTTTCACCTGAGGTAGGCAGTAAAGGAGTACAGTTGTCTGAAACTCCTCCGAAGGAAAAAAAAAAGCCTTTGTAACATGGACAATTTTGTATTCCATCTTCTTTTCACCTGAGGTAGGCAGTAAAGGAGTACAGTTGTCTGAAACTCCTCCATGGCCCAAAGCAAAGCATTTGGGCCTTTGCACCTAAGGAGTGCTGTGACACTGGTGCCTGTCTTGTGGGGGAGCTGCAGGTCTGGACTGTGCTGGCATGAGGAGTGACTGCACTCTCAGGCCTATTGGTGCTAGCAGTTCTCTTTTGCAAATAAATAACCTGAGCTGACCAAAACCCTTCAAAAATGAGGAAATAAAAAATAAGTATAAACCGTGTCTTCCCTCCTCCTGTTCCTTCTTTCAGTTAAAATAAACCACTGCTGAAGAAGTTTAAAGTTCTTATAAATAAAAAGTGTTATGAGGAAAACATAAACTCTATATAAGTGAACTTAAAACTTACTTTTTGGCAGGGTGAAGTTGCCCCCAAAATGTTAGTGTATTTGTCTGAACAGCTTTCCAGCACAGCTTGAAAAATCACACTTGAAAAAAATAAACACAACATATTATCCCCTCTGAAGATTTAAAGTTGACAAAAAATACTTTTTCCTCTGAAAGAAGCAAAGCAAACTGAAGGCCTATGCACAGAAAATTCTTGATCAACTCTGTTTAATAGAAAGTCTGGGAGATGTTAAACCACTGCTGTGTAGCTACAGAGATTGTACCCAGGACCTTTCACACAGACCTAATGACCCAAATATTCAAGTCTTTTCAGCATCATTCCTGGAATGACAGGAAAAAGATCACAGAACTCTTGGCACCTGTATCATGAGGAAATATTTCAAGACCATTGAACAATAATTAAATGAACATAGCAGCCACTCAGGGGATTGGGATCCCCTCTGTGCAGGCCACCAGCATATGGTCAAACCCCACTGCATGGGCTGTTATATAAAAGTATATAAAATCTACTTTTATGGTATGATCAATATTATTTTTCCTCTCTTGTATGCTCCTTTTCTTTGTAAGTGCTTTCCAGTACAGTTTTCTTACAAATATAACCATGTTACTGACTCTTTCTTTTATTCTAATAAAGCTGTCTTGGCCTAGTTCAGTTTATGCAAGACATCTATCTAGCTAAAGCTGTCTCTCTAATCCCAGTAAGTATTTTATCTCACTGATTATTTTCTCAATACACACTGTAATTTTCACAAGGCACAGAGACGCAGTAATACAAGATTCTATGTCTCCTTCCCTCAAAAACATTAAATTTGGTCCTTCCTTTTGATATTCATTCTCAGTCGATGAAACAGGAATCAAAAATTCATTTAACTTCTCTCTTAACTTGCTCTCTCCCTCCTCCTTGAGGAAGCATACAGCATGTGGTATGCTTGCTAGCCTTTGGACTTTGTAAAGTCAAAAGCCTTCAGGCTCAACAGAAATCTGGATGAAGCAAGAAGCCGCGGCTGCGATTCCCTGAGGCAGTTACCTGTGCGGCCACTTCTGCTGCAGGGACAAAGCATTTTTCCCATCCTGATTTTGCCTTCAAGGTCTCCCCCTGGTTTTCTTGTCCTCAGCAGTTCACCCTCTCAGGACACTAGGAGCTTTTGCTCATGCTTCTGTTCCCTGTTTAAAGAGAGTTTTCTGAATTTCTCTGCCAAAAACAAAAACAAAAACAAAGCCAACTTTTCTGATGTGATAAGGAATAGAAGCATAGCTAGATGGGACAACCTTCTGGCTAGAACCATCCAAATCTCCTCTCGTTATATCCATAGCAATTTCTAGCATTTTTCTGACTACCCTTACCCAACACCTGCAGGCAGAAAAGTCCACATTTCCAACCCATTTTAACTGAAAACAGCACAAACAGAATAAACAAGTGGGGAAGGAAGCTTTCAAAATACCGTCTTCTGTCATTTCCTAATTGGAAAACAGGGGCAGTGTGTGTGCAATTGCAAGAAAATCTTCATTTTAGAAATTACCATGCTCACTCAGTTCTGCAGAATACCAAGAGCTTCTCAGTTTGCACATTAAAAAGTAGCATTTGCTATATTGCCCTCTGGATTTTGAATTTCAGTTTTTTGGAGCAGCTCAGTTACAAGCTAACTTTGTGTCTGTCTATCACAAAAGTTTCTCTTGGCTGCAGACCAAGTACAGTGAGCAGCAGTGTTTTTCATTTTCTGCTTTAGCAACTTCTACAGTTTTAGTAGTTTTTAAAAAGTTGTTTTTGCATTTTCCTTTTTGTTTTAGCAGTGAAAATTACATTTTATCTCCTGACTGTGTACCGTTTGACCTACTGACCTCATTAGTTTAACGGAGCAAGGCCTCAAATATGAAGTTAACAGGCATTTAGATGAAGTTTTTTGGTGTGTAGGCTACAAGCTGACAAATTCTAAGTAAAACATACCTTTTTAAAAAAATAATTACTTCTTTGATTCAGTTTTCTTCCAGGGCTCTCTGAAAGATCTCTTTCGAACCTCTTCATGGTTTTGTACAGCTCTTTAAGGTATGTCTGCAGAATGAGCTGTAGTTTATAGGTAATGAAATTATAAGAAAAAATACATATATATACATAGATGATTCTGTGATTCTGTGATAGTGCATGAACATTTCCTAAAAAGGACTTTCAGAATATCAACATATTTTCACTGAAGTAGATCACCCAGCATCAGCAGTGGAAGAATTTTACTAGAGAAACTATATCAGAAGAATAACACCTAATCACCAACACTAAACAATTATATTCATTGCCAACCCATAGGACTGGTTTAAATAACACGGCATATCAAGCAAATACGCAACTCCATGGAGCCAAATCAGAAATCATGACTCTACCTTTATGCAGTCTCACCTCTGAATATGCAAATTTATTTTTATTTTTATTTTTTTTTAATATAATTCTCAGAAATTCAGGGGATTTGTGTTTTATCCAGACTGATTAGCATTTAGTGTTTGACTGTCCTAAGAACTACCTCAGTCATATAACCATTCAATGTTGCTGCACCTTCTCATAGCTGTAGACCTGGAGGACATTGAGAAAATGTTTCTGTGCATATAATTTCATAGCAAATACACAACCTTCTACATTATCTCAACTTGAGGTGGAAATACCAGTGAGGCAGCATTTTCTTAATTAACTCTGTTTTAATCCTGGTATCACACTGATCCTTGAGGAAGGGAAATCTTTTGCACTGACTTCAGCAGCAGCAGGAGAACTGGAGTACCTATGGGTAATTTTAATGAAATTGAGAGATACTGACTGCAATTTTTCAAGTAAAGAATTAAGGTCTCCTTTTAAAAAACAAGTATTAGAGATTAGTATTCTTTTCTTTTCTTTTTTTCAAAATCATAAAGCTTTTTACAATGAAATTTAATGAAGTAGGCTCATTTCCTACCATTTCCTACTATTTCCTGTAATACATTTTAATAAAAGAAAATATAAGCTAGTAAAGTTGCTCATGTAAGCATTCAGGATTTAAGCAATTATTTAAACAATGAATGCATGAAGTTATTAACTTTCTTGGGGAACTAAAAACATGATGAATCAAAACCAGCAGACATTTCAAGTTTGAAGGACTGATTCTGTACATGCAACTGAAACATAATGAAAACAACATACAATTGCAATGCATCTACAGAAAATTTGACCAGACTTCTAGGCAATTAAAACACCTTTTTAACAGCTCTTTTTTTTTTGGTAAAATCATACACCAGTTACATACTGGTAACAGCACTGACTCAGCAAGATTATATTCTACTACTTATCTTCAAGTAAAGGAACAGTCTAGTGAAATTTCAGATTTTTATGTTTTATTCCTTTGCAATATTCTGCTGAACTGGGGACATTAATAGGAATAGTATGGATAAAGTAAAATTTTGGTCATGCATGGCATATTCCATAAAACCAATAGCAAAAAGAAAAAAAAAAAAAGGAAAAAAAATGATACCAGACTAATCTGCATACCAGTTATCTGCCTATGTCAGGTATTTAACAGTAAATTTTATAATAGTAAAGGCTTAGAAGGTTTAGAACATGTTTTATCTGAGAAAGGTCAAAAGAAGGTTCTTTGTTTAAAGCAGCTGGTGTCCTGGTACCATGACATTAAATGTAACATTGAAAGGATAAAACAATTACCTTATATTCTAAAAATAAAAATAATAAAAGAAAAAGAAACACCAGAAATGAGAACAATGAGAGGTATTTTTCTGAAAACTCTGAAGTACCCTACTACTTAAGGTAGCCCTTCCTGGTGCCTTTTCATGTGTCATAGATTTTGTGTGTCCCTATCAACTCATTTTCCATCACTATCATGCTTATCTTATTACTGCCAATCCGTCATCATCAATTAGGAACTCAGGAGATCTTCAGATTCCTTCAAAGTGGTCACTTGACCATTAGGTATCAAAACATCATTACCAAACCACCTTTCCATTTTGTATACATATATTCATTTATGTATATTACCACCTACCAGATTTAATTTAATTTAATTTTTTTAAGACTTTACTAATCTGTTCAACTATTGAGTCATCTAGACATTCATGAATATAACATGTTCATTATAGTGCTGTTGCTATCATAAGTTGTCTGTGTACTACTTATACAAGAACACACACAGGTACCATCTGCATAGAGTTGACTAAAAGTTCCTATGCAACTGACTATTAAACAACATGGTAAAAACTGTGCAACTGCTCAATAGTATTGTATTTAACAACAGTTCATTTGCAGCTGCTTAGTAACTGAAATGTAAATACTTGAGGTTTAAAATAAAGTTCATATCTACCTCAGAAGTGCTGGGCCCAATCGGGAAATCTGACTGGGCATGTTCTCTTTAAAAGTCTTATGAAGTTGCATCTTTTTTATTCTTATTTGCTATTGTAAATTTAAGATAAAGCAATAACTGTAGTGATTATTCATTGTTACCTTAAGTTTGGCAGGAGCAGAGAAAAGCAGATCAAAACTGCAGAGCTTTAGTCATAATTAATGTGCAGAAAATGGTTAGAAAATTGTGTTCACTTTTTCTGAACATTTTCACAAACATTTTCATACATTATTTTTTCTATTTTGCCTCTTGATGAAAGATCTTTCTGAATAACTAATTTCAAGAATTTTTCAACCCATTCTACTGAATAAAAGACAGATGTGCCCAAACAGCAGAAAACCTGGGCATCATCTAGAGTTTAATGAGTGCCTTTCTGTTCTTAATGCTTGTGAAAGCTCTATTAGGGACTGACAGAAATTATTATTTTGAATGAGCCCTAAGTTCCCACCACTGTTGTGCCCTCTCTCTGACAGCATCCTAGAATATATGCTTAAAAGGATGCAGGATTAGGGCTCAGTGAAGAAGTTACCTTCTTCATCCCAGCAGTGCTGCTGTCATTGTATTTCTCTGCTAGCAGCAGGAAGAGCTGCCACCACAAAGCACCCATGATTATAGTCACTTTCTAAAATGGCAATTTCCTTATCAAGAAATAACTCCCTCTCTCTATATAAAAACCCTTTATTATTGCTCAGGAACAAAACTGTGTTCTGAAAAGATTACCCAAACACATTAGGAGACTGTCGTTAAAGGAACCTACGCACTACTTTTGGTCCACTTTACTCTGCTAGCAGTAACTAATATTGTACTCTTCTGAAATAGGTCACCAAAATCAACCAAACAAACGACACAACAACAAGACAAGGAAAAAATTGTCACAAAGAAAAAAGAAAATTTCTCAGCTGATCATTGTATCCCTCACCTGCCTGCTGAGACTTTTTTGCCAGTTTTAATGCAGGCACAAAAGGCAGGCGTGAAGCAGAAATGTTTCTTTCAGAAGGAGGTTTACACAGGAGACCTGAATGCAGTGGGGAAAGCCAAAATACATACAAAAATACAAGTCTGTTACATGCAGGTTGTATATTGACTCTCCTTTTTTTTTTTTTTTCCAACGTGTTTTCTTTCTGCTTTTCCTCTGTCCATAAAATAATTTGTTTCCTTAATTCTTCCTCTGTCTCACATAGCACTTTCCATCCTCTAAGACAACAGCTTTATTTGTTTTCATATGCTTTTACCTGGCTGTCTTCTCACTTTCTCCCCATCCCTATTCCTTTTCTCTGCCCTTGCTGCAATTCACTTCTCTTCCTTGTCCCTCACCTCAACATTACCTTCTGTCTGCTTATACCTCTGGTTCTAATTTTAAATACTTTTTTCCTGTCTAATCTTTGAAATCTTCCCTTTTACTTATTCTTTCCTCTATGTATATCTCTCTTAAATTATCATATATAAGACACCTTCACCTGCTGGGAAGCAAGAGCTTTAAATCAAGTAGTCGCAGTACAGGAAAAGGCAGAAGGAGCAGGTGGAACTGAACATTTACTTGCAGACCCTGAGACTGGTTTTATCTCAGATAAAAGGGAAGATATCGTTCACTCTTGTGCCTCCTTCATCACTGTTGGCCTCATTACTGTCAGAAACATAAGATAGTTGTACACAAGACCTGAAATGAGCATACCAAATAATTTGCCCATTCCATGGGTCATTACATTTAGCAAATAATCTAATTTCCATATGCTTGTGTTTGTCTTGTACTGGCAACAGATTTTTTATGAATCGAACTTTTTTCATGTATTCTATTAAGACATTTTCCCATTTTTTTGTACAGCCCTGTGACAATGGTGATAGAGCAGTAAAGTCATAAAGTGGTGCTTTTCTGTAGGAAAACCAGCATAGCTTATTTTCTAGTGATAGTTGCTAAGTGACTCTGCTTAATGGAAAATTGTCACCTCAAAATGTATAACGGTAGGAGGGCAAGTATTCGGATTGCTATTCCTTGAGCGAAGTGCAACAAGAAAGCTCAAGGATCCAGACTGTTATCAAACACCTTAGTTAAATACAAGAAATATCATACACACGTACAAACCTGAGGCTTCGTTCATTTTATTACATCTCTGTTGCACAGAATTTGTCTTCCATTTGAATTCACGGGCATATCAGGACCTAACAAATCCTCTGATAAGAGTTCAAAAAAACAAATTCAATGAACATAAGAGATACAACAGTAATCCTTCAGCACACCAAAAACTGGAAATGAAAAATGCATACCTTCAAAAAGAGCATGAGATGCTGAGAGTACAAGTTATGAAATAGAAACCACTGGTACCTGGAATGAAAATAAATATGTTGCTAGGAAAGTCTGATATAAATAAAATAAAATATAAAATAAAAATAAAATAAATCCCTTTAATAATGAATCCAGAACTGTACATTTCAACACTAATAGTAACCATGTCCAGGTACCTCCCAGCAAATATTTCAAGCATAATTTACTTCTTAGTAGTAATTGAGCTCAGGGCAGTGCACCTTACCCATTGCCATTACTGAGATTCCCTGTGGTTTACAGCTAGCTAAAGGTAATCTTTTCTTTAGCTCATAAAACAACTGCTAACGGCCTGGGGTTAGGAAGCAACCTTCCTTATGGGTAAATTTTTCCAAGTTGTCCACTGTGAGCTTAATTAAAACAGAATGGTGACCGCCATGTTAACCACAAATAAGTCAGTCAAGTCCTGAAACAAAGCCATTTCATTCTTTCATTTCCTAATTTCATTTTTATTCTGATAAATCTGTCCAGCAGAGTGAATGATACATGTAGGCTTACACCAAATCTATAACTGGTACACCAAAGCTGTAATTCTCCTTGAGGAAGGTGACAGCATCACAAAACAACCTGCTGATGCAGACAGGCCTGGCAGGATATCACAGCCACAAAACGGAGCTGTTGCCTTAGTGCAAGCACCTGGAAACTTGGTGGTGGAAAGGAGTCAGGATGCTGGACTTACAATAGGAATCAGACAGGAACATTTGTCTGCTAATTCACAGGGCAGTGTGCCTAAACACTCCAAACAGCCAGCCTCTTTTCACCCCTGCCTGCTTTTTCTAGTGCCTTTTTGCTTTACTATTTAGTACCTTGCTACTATTTCAGACCTTTTTTGCTTTTAATCTTTTACCCTGAAGCCTGATAGCTTGATTCTATCAAACATTTCCAGCCCAAACACTGTGAACTTTTCATGCTCTTTTTATCTTACCTTGATCTCTGATGTCTCTTCCAAAGCAAATGTAACGAGAGAATAACACAGAAATAAAGATAATCTTAAATAAATCAATAAAAGGCTTTCCTAGTAACCTCATCACAGAACTGCATGCACCTCAAAGCTCTGTAACCATCACCTTCCAGTCACTTACAAGTCACACCAATAGACAGCACCAGGATGTAGTCAGGATCTGGCACACTGGGAAATGTCAGGGACAGCCTTCCCAAAACTCTCATTTTCAGTCTGGACAGACCAAGCTTCAGAAGTGTTAATGTGCACCCGCATAGCATGGTGCTGCATTGCCTGTTAGCTGCTATAGAACAGGAACCCAAAAAAGTATGTTTCTGTTAGCACAGTTTTATATCCAATTTAAGTAGTTCTGCTTTTTAATGTATTACCTACCTCAAGCAGAAACGTTTGTACTAAATCCACCTCTAAGGCTCTTCCATTTTCTATTGGATGGAGAGAGGAAGAATTACAAATCAGAAATGTAAATCTGCAATAATATGAACACAGATCTATTGGTGAGATTATAATGTCGGCCTGTATATAAGGACAGGGGTTTTGTACATGACAGCTCAGGGAGGGTGACGGTGAACAGCAGGATAGAGGGTGATTTATACTTCTCTACTAAAAGTTTGGCTAGTGCCAGAGTGAAAAAGGACTGGTGAAATGAGTACTTAACTCTTAAACAGATATTCTGGGAATAGCTTGCTCTGAAGTACATGAGGAAAACTTCTGTCCCGTATTGAAAAGAAATGGGTTCTGTTGAGCCACTAAAAGGCACCCCACACCAGCATTCTGGCATTAGATATGATAAAAGAGGTTTCCCACAAAACTGGGAAAATAATGACTGAAAAGAAGTACAGAAATACAACTTTTTTTTTTTTTTAAGCATACTTCATTGAGTAATAATGGATGGTTTGCAAGCACACAATTATTTTTTTCTTAGCTTTCACTGGGCTACCTGTACCTATAAACAAAATCCATGAGGAGGAAAAAGTATAAAGAGGAATAAATACAAATTAGTGTTTTGTTTTGTTTTTTTCTCCCCATATCACACACATTTGACTGGAAGGAAAGATTTTAGTTCATCTGCACAGAGCTAATAGAAAGCTCTTTTGCTGTCTGGTCTAGTGCCAACACAGTCACAAAGCACAAGCAGTTCATGCTCCCCAAAACCATCTCTACCTTACAGGGCAGGAATAGTATAAGGAGGCTACCTGGAAATCATACACTGAGATCACCTTCCATTCAGCATTTACCTTCACACTATATAAATCTACTCCTGACTATTCTAGAAAATGAAACAAAACAAAACCAAACAAAACAACAAATTACACCATCAACAAAAAAAAACCTTCTTCTTCCTGACTGAACATTAAGCATATTTTAACTCCTATATTCCTATTCTCTGTACAGCAATATGTCATTCCTTATATATGTCAGGGATTTGGGCCAACACATACTTCAGGCTTTTGCCTGCAGTAGCAGGTAATACACAGACTCAGCTCTTGGCCAAATCTTCCACACTGAACAAATTTGACAGGGGAACCACTGATGCAGAATGAATGTAAATCAAGATGCCAGTTTATTTTCCAGTCAGTTCTGTACATAACTAGAATCTAATCCAGTTATGGTAAATATTCAAAATCTAGATGCAACAGTGAAACATATGTAAATTGCTACTGTGATTACTTTTTTTAAATAAACGAGAATCCAGCAAATCCATCTCGTTTCATTATTCTCTGCAGCAGAGAAGAAAATTCAGTTGCCAAGAGCACATTAAAGATAATACCGGTAATACATAGCTTACAAAGGCATTCTGTTTCTTAAAAAATAAGGTCCCTGGGTGCTATAGAAGTCAATAAATTATTGCGCAGGCCATATGCAATGTACCTCCACTCAAAGTAGATTATCTGCTCACGTTAAAAAATAAATAAAAAATGAAAACCATGCCACTTCAAATCTGAGTACACCACTGTTGGTGCATTTTATACTTTTAATGAAATTTTAGAAGCAATTACTGATGACTATGCAGAAGGCCTGTCCACTGCCAGAGATGTCAGTTTACATAAATGCCTAGTGGGGAAACCAATATTAATGGCTTAAGCTTCTCTGTACCCTGGAGCTACGTTTGGTTGTGAAGACAGGATAAGCGGTAACGCCAGGCTCGCTGCCCTGCTCTCCTGCCAGCTTGTGACGCAGCCTTCAGAAGAGCACCGTAAACAGACATGAGTGCCTGCCTGCCTCTGCTGTCAGGGCTTTTAAAAGCAAACTTGTTGACCAGAGAATGAAAGCTAAATGGTTGTCTAGCCAAAATTACACTATACTGCCAAAGGCATTTTTAATACAGGAAGTGCTGAGAGCTCACTTTTCTTTTTTATATGCCCTTGCAGATTGAGTCAAGTGTCAACACAATTTATGCATTCAAATGGAAATATAGTACATGCACTAAATAAAGCCATATTAAGAATCACAGTCATATTTGTGTATTATTTACTTACATTGGTTTTCATGCAAAAAATTATGCAGTTAGATTTAGGAGAAGACCAAAAGCAGAAGTTTGCTCTCAGAGAATTTAATAAAAACTGTAAAAAGTATTTTATGCTAACATAAGTTAGTAGCCTTTTCATTCCAGAAGAAAAATAAAATAGAATAAAATAGATGATTGTTTAACTGAGAGGCGTGAATTTAAAATTTTTCCAGCCTTTTTTTTTATTTTATTTGTAATTTTATGACACTTTATGAGCCACTCAGTATTGTGTTAGAGAAAGTGAGGGTAAGTCTAGAAATCTAAATGCTTCTGAAAGCAAAGCAAGGACAATACAGTGTAGCTCCTGAGCCTTTCTCACAGAAAAACCCTGTTACACTGAAAACAAAACCGGAATTGTGAAACCCTCATTAATATATACACATACAGAGCATTTGTCCAACGCATTTTTCTTTACCTTCCTCACTTAAATCTTCTTCAGTTCTTATTGAAAACCCATAGAAGCTGAAGAAAATATTCTCAGTAGTTCCACTGCCCTTCCTCAGGCTCCTAACATTCTAATTTCATTTAGGATCCTTACAGAGTGCATTGTTAAACAATGCAGATTACTAACAGTTGAGTTAACATTTAAGAAAATGAGAAATTACTCTGATGACAGACTGTTAAATATGTAGAGCAAATAACAACACTCACCTTTTTCAGTTGCATGTTTATCAGAAGCGGAATATACATCTTGGGAGAAAGGAGCCTCTTTGTTTTGAGAAGTGGTAGCCAAATACAATATTTGTGACCATTGTTGTTTGGACTTCTGGTCAGCCTCCTTGTCTGTGTAGCAAACTTCATCTAATTTCAACAAGCATAAATTGAAAAGCTACGGGGTTTAAACCATTTCCCAGATATGATATGTCTACCAGGCAGCAACAGCTGGGCAATAAACTTATAGCCATAAATGTTTCTGAAAGCAACAAGTTCATGGCCAAAGCCATAACTACAGTTACATCAACTGATGTCCAAAATGCAATCCAGCTGCATGGTTCCTTTTAACACAAAACAATATCTTACATTGTGAGGTACTTACCAGCAGCCTGCAGGTTAAATAAGACAGGTTAAGGTCAGGTGGGATGACTCCAAAAGGATCCATCGAGTCAGTCTGAGATTTGTGGCCTTCTCTGAGCCTTCAGGGCTCTCTGATTTCATCCCCCTTCTATCAAACACTCTCAATATCGCTTTAGATTGGATATTGAAATCACTTAGCTGCAATAAAGAAGAGGAGTGCTGCAGAATTGAATCCCATTTTGCTCGGCACATATCTCTAAACTATTACCAGTGTGAAATGAAATCTAATGTCTCCCTTAGCAATCCCATCTTCTTTGTCCTCTTGTTTTTCTAGGAGTGTTATGATACACTAAATCCATTTGGACACCCAATAGTACACGGGTTGTACCACAGACTTCAAGAAGAGATTTCCAAATTTATGCTGTCACTGTGTCAGGTTGCTTTTCAGCCATTGTGCACTCAGAGAAATCCATTAATAAAGGTAGAAAGAGACAATGCAAACACCTTAGACAAACTCGCATAAAATGATGAGAAGTGAGAGAATGGTAAAGTTTAGTAAAACAAGTTAATCTAATCTCCAGAACACTCATACTAGTCTGACTTTATGAGAAGACAGACATAACTCTCTGCTGTCATTTCACTGGGTTAATTTAGATTGCTATTTCACAGACTGTTAGAAGGAAGTAACCTCAGTTAAGCTGAATATATAAACCCAACACACTCTTTCCCTTTGTGTTGTTAGGAGTTACTTTCTCTCTCCCCATCAGATTCTTTTTTGCTGAAATCTGATTTACTAATAAAATGGTAAGGATGAAGCTATGGTTACCTGTGACCCACATCCTCTTCTTTTCCCTATTTAAATAATATGGTAGTAGAAAACTGAAAGTGTGACTGTATCTCTGCAGTTTCATCTAATGCCCTCATTAAGGAAGCGAGCTGTACAACAGTACAAACATTACACACAAAATACAACCAGTTGAAATTCAAACTCCTTGACTTTCATGGGGAAAACAAGGCAAATGCTATGGGTTGAGCTATCTGAGATGAATCTTTTTCTCAGTACTGCTAAACGCTCCCTGATTTTCATAGTCTTGCCTTTCTGTCATTCATAATATCCCTTCTTTCTCTCCAATCACATCTTCTATTCCACAGAACTGGAAGTTTTGCTGAAATAATGTACAAGGCAGGTGACTGATCTGCAGAACTGACTATCTAAATGATGAATTTGCAGTGCAAGTGAGCATATAACACGCCCCAAGAAGGAGTTTTTGGGGAGGATTACTGTGTTGTCAATTACCAAGAACAGATGTAGCTGGTGGAGTTTGGGCAGAAAGCTCATCTGATAGCTATTGGCCAAGTTAAGATGATGGCTAGTCAACAAAATACGATGCCTAAGAGACTGTGAAACTAAACCCTCTGGAAACATGTCCAAAGAATAAACTAAGTGTAAGGCAATACTGTACTAAACTGTAATAAATCAGCTTAGCCTCTTAACAGTAACGGAGTCAGATATGCATATAACAATTCTGTTTAAAACATCTGAGGAGCTTGTCAAAGCTATTCTATTATTATTATATACATAATTACTTGTATTGAAAAATAGATTGTCAGCTTCCAGTTTTCCTCAAATTTAATAAATGCTATTACTCTTTGTATTAATGAAGAGAGCAGTCTCTTTAGATAGCTGCATGTCACAGTGTCTTCTTGGATAGCATTTTTAACTCCTCACAATTATTTCTGGAATATACTAGTTCCAATAATGTCATGAAGACAGAATCTAGCACAGTGAGTCTTTGACACAGCTATCCAGAGTTACAGCTTGTTGTCCGTTATGATACCAGTCTGAGTGGTTATAAAGTAAAAGTGGCAAAATAAAAATTAAACAGTGTTGGAAGGGCAATTTGCTAAATATCTCTCCTGGCTATTTTGGGCAGTCAATAGGAATGATATATAAAATAAACTGGATACAAAAATAACAAAACATGAGCTAAAGATATTTGCTATTTAAAATATGTATCTACTCCACTGAAAAAAAAAAAAGCAGAGTAAATTTATTGCCAATTACAACATAATTAACTAGTTCAGTAGCAGTAGGATTAATATGTGGGTTTTCTGTATGTGACTTTCAAATAAATCATGTCAATCAGTACTGGACCAGAATATGATGCTGTTGCTTGCATTAAGTAGCATCTTACAGTGTGAAGTAAAATACCATTCAGCATGAACAAAATTACCACAATTTATGTATTCATTCATGTTCCAAGTTCAGAAATTGTACTTCCAAGATTTTTTTTCCTGATCTATAAAATATAATTGCAGTTTAAATGAAAGCAAATAACCTGGTTGAGCATAAATATTTTGGCTGTGGAAAATGAATAACTACACAACAGTGTATTCAATTTCCCCTACTTTTACCATCACCTGGCATAACAATTTAAGCAAAGACATACATTAACGTGGCAAGTTGAACGTACTGGCCAATATGACACTGAATATCCAGCATCATCAGCAGTCAGGAATAAAGCTGTAACCATACTGGAGAAATCCCAATTATAAACCTGAGAAAGTAACAGACTATAGTACCTCTTGTAGAGGCACCCATCTCAGACACAGGAGCCCTTACTCTGACATTTTTCAGCCTGGACTTCACATTTTGTTCTGCATATCCAGGATGACAACTGAGTTTTCCTCTTTCCTAAAATAGCTTACCTCTTTCCATAATCTCTAAACAAACAAGAAAATCAAGAAAATGAAAACGAGTGCCAACCACGTATTAAAAAGAATTCTTGTTTTTTAGCCCCAATATAGATTGCAGGATATAAAGTGAATGTTTGTTCTTACTTTTACTTGATTAGATTTGGATTACTAGTATTAATAATGACGGCAATTTGCAGTTATTTTCTTAAAAGAAAATTTCATACAAAAGCCATTCATCCCTCTTCAGTTCTTTTTCCAAACACACTGGAAACAAAGAAATAAAACCGCCTGGGCTTCCTCAGGTGGATGAACAGATGGTTGGGAGGACAGGCAGAAGAGTGCCCTTTCGAAGTGTAGGGTTACACTGGTTCTGTCCCTTCTCCTGAGCCATATTTACCAGTGACATGTTCTAACAGCGTCTTTTTTTCCCCCTCTCTCTTTTATTCACATATGCATATTTGGGTGAAAATCCACTGCTGTCATCTATATGAACTGTAATATCCCCACTGCAAACAAAGGTGAAAAGCTTCTTAAATTCAAAAAATATATATATATTGTTTCACCAGGTACAAAGGGTTATGCCAACACTAAAAGCAATGGTGATTTATGCTTCCCCAGTCAAGGCTCTTACTATTTGTGTTTCAAAGCCTAGGCATGTGGTAGACAACCAATTTATATAATTTACAAGTTATGTAAGTTATAACAGCATCTTGATTTAAAATAAAATAAAATAAAATAAGATAATAAAATAAAATAAAATATCAGAAGGTATTGCCCCTTAAAGTAGCTTTTACATGTAAGTATAAAACAAGACTATTAGCATGGCTATTAGACCATAATAAAGGATGTTCATAATTTATCTCCTAATTATTTTCCCACCGTCATACTGTGGCAGTGCAATTCCCTTTTCAACCGCAAACCATGTTCATGACATAATATAATGCAATAAAATTGACACAAATAAAAGCAATGGATCATATTATTCTGTGGGATTGCATCAGAAGACAATGCAACTGCAGAGAATGTGTAATTCAGTGAGTCCCTTTCATTTCTTTGGAAGATCACATTGCCAGAGATAAATTAGAAAACAAACAGCAATAAACTATAAAAATACAGAATACATGTTTTCTATAAAATGTCAAGTGAACTTCTCTTTACATATTAAACAAGTTATCACTGGCACTTGTTGCCTGGGTCAGTATCAACTGCAATTTAGTACAAGAGTCTTTTCATGCAATTAATCTAATATGGTAAAAAATCATCATTAACAATAATATTGGGTGGGCCATCATTAGCCACCTGCTGAAGACACAAATTGTAACAAAAGACACAGCAGGACATGTTACAGAAGAACTTTTGTAAATGGTAAGAAAATTTCTGTGACAGGCATCCCAAGTAGGGCCTGCCATTGCCTAGCAAAAAAGAATTTTTTTTAGAGGTGGCCCCATATGAGTTGCAGTCTGGTTAGGTAACATGGAATGGGGCATCAAAGTTTCCAGAAAAGTTCGGCTTATTTTTATGTGTCACTTTTCCTGAATAAATTACTGATATAAAAAAAAATAATAATAATAATAATAAAATCAAACAATTTAAAAATCCAGAACATATAAGCATTAAAAAATAGAAATTTAGGCAAACTATAACCATTAAGCAGCCATATACACATTTAACCTACTCTCAGTGTACAATTTATATGTCAGAATGCATTTTCTTATAATGGAGAACTAACTGACAAATAGTTCATTATGACCCTACAATAACTACTCACGAATCCACAAAAAGAGTTTACTTAGTTTAGACCATTCTTTACACTGCATGCACGGTACTTTTTACTTAGTGCAATGCTTTTTCTACATAAAATTGCACTGACGTAAAGCTGTTGAATTGGAAATAACAATAAAGGTCTTAGTTTTGTTGGCTGTATTTTGTACTTATGTGACAGGCATTTGTCTGCTTAGGTAACAGAGAACTGTTGAGTGAATTCAGTAGCATAAATACTGTTTGTTAGGGAAAAAAAAGGTCTTCTGGTCCAGAGAAGGGACCAGAACTTCAATATTCTATTGAAGGTAAGAATGTGGAAGAAAAAAAAAAAAAAAGAATTAAAATTTATGACGTTATTGAAATTTTCCTCATCCTACACATACAATTATGATGCAATACTTTGTTCTATGCTCACATGTTGACAACTTCACTTTGTTCTAATCTGAATACTTTCACATCTATCTGAAAAAGTAATATCCACATGGGAATTGGCTTAAAGCAATGAAGGAAACTTTTACCAAATGTTCTCCGAGAAAAGCTGGTGTTTTGAATATATCTGGGAGACAGACACAGCACTGATCCAGATATTTTATTTACTACATGGTGCAGTCTACAGAGACAATCCGGATGTTTAGCAGTACTTCGAAGGCTCTAGTATCTATGGGGAATTTTGTTATTTATTTGGAAAACATTGTATTAAAAAAAAAAAAAAACACAAAACCAACACATCAGCAACATTTGGTCTATTATAGCAAAAGCACAACCTAGAGTTTTCAAGACAGAGGGTTTAAAAAGAACTCAGAGAGTTCATCTTTAAAAATCACAGTCTTAATGTAAAATGGGCTGGGCTGCTGTAGCCAGACTACTCCCGAATAACAGCAGGTCAAAATAGCAGCAAGAATAATATCACCAGGCCTATCACAAAAGAGGTTGTCAGATATGGACTAGGAATAAAGAGCATAATCTTGCATGTTCAAGAATAACTCACACATATTAAGATGAGGAATATGGGGTTGGATTTTATGTTTTTACAATTTTTTTTTAAGCGTGAAGAAAATCACTCTGGATATTAAAACTGTGGATTTATTTTTCAACAGGCTGAAGATACCTGCAGTTTTAAAAGGTCTGTGGGGTTGGTTGTTCATTAGTCTTCAGCCATGTTTTAAATAGACAAAAGCCCAATTATTGGCATTTTAAATTGGTCTAAGATGCCATCAGCATATAAAGATAAAAGCTCCCAATATGTTACTGATTGGCCACTGTCCAGCAGTTACACTATTTGCAATGACGCTAGAAAAACAATCTTCTTTACACTTATACTATCTGCATTTTTTCGCCTTCAATCTAGAAACCGATTACTGTTTGCTATAAACCATTAGCCTAGGCTGTCTAGCATAAACACCAGGGTGAGAAGGAAGCTCACAGAATTACCAGTGTCTCTGGTGCACTGAATTGTCTGGAAAAATAAAAAAAATATATATAAAAAAAATGAAAGTGACATCCAGGATCTCTTTAGTTTCTGTTATTTACGTCTAAAATATAGATCCCATTAGATAAAATAACATTTCTATTCCAGGCAGAATGAAATCTTAAAACTGATGACATGAAGCTAGGAAACAATAACTGAAATACAACTTCCAAGTGCCAGCCTGCAAATAAAGTCATAATATCTGCAGACGATACAGGGCTTTTGTGAATGCTGTAAAGGAATAGACAATTTGAGCTGCTGTTTGCAAATGAAACTGGCTGTAGTCTTCTCTTAAGAAGTCAAATAAAGCATGCTGACTGAGCCAGTCAAACCCACCCAACTGCATACACTTACAGCTAACTAGTAGTTCTTGCCGAACTCAAGCTGCAGCACTGGCCATCATTGCTGTTGCAACATCTCTGCTCTCTGTAGTGTTTATGATACAGCTTGCAGCATGGAAAACCTGAGAAAGGTTGGGTAGGTGTTGTGGAAGGGAGGAGGAACAGCTGCTTTGCTATTGGTTTATCATTACACTGTTATAACTACAGACCCATCTGTACTGGCTATCCAAACAGTGCTTTTCAGTCCCCTGAACTGACAGCTCAAGTTATGGATTTATGGCTAGCACCTCTCTCCGTAGGGACTATATACCACACCACTCTATTTTAAGTGTGATATAATGGAAAATGGAGCAGGGATTTCAAATGGCCTTTAGCTATTAACCTCAAAAAGCAGCTTTACAAATATTGTGTTTATTACTGTAATTTCTAATAGTTTCCAAAAGGATAACTCCTGGGACTGCAAGAGCTCATTGGCTTCACATATGTACATCCTTCTCTGAGGTCAAACGGAAATCTTTCATGAGTACACAGTTGAGAGAAGAATTACCTAATGAAGTGCTCTTGCCTGAGCATATCCAGCTCAGACAGCACTTCCTCACAAACATAAAAGCAGCTTTTAATGTGAAAACCTGTTTTTGTTTGAAACTAGGAAATGTTTATGGGAAATTCTGCCTCTAGGCTCTGAGACATGCACATGCATAAATGCACAGAGTATTGTTCACATTTACATCATCGTGATCCCAAGGGAGAAAAGGGCTGAAAAAGAGATCTGTTTTTACAAAGGGGCTGAAATGAAATTATCCAAGTTAGAATATTTTACTAACAGTGACAGCTAAAGGTACTTGCTGAGGTACACTTTGTTGAAACCCAGTCTGTTGATAGTCTCTTCAAGAATCAAGACACAAATGTCAAAAGCACACATTTCATAGTGAGTATTGCAGAAGTGTCCACTGAACTTGGTTAACTGATGAGAAAAGGGGGCATTATACGATCATGTTTCCCTTGGGAACCAGAGAGAAAGGGTGATGGAGAAGTGACATAGCTAGTGCAATGTCCACAGTAACTAGTTTGGTGATAAGTTCAGTCACATGATAATTCTACTGCATATGAGAACATTAAGTAAGAATTCAACTTAAAATCTCAACTGAAATTTCAGGTTTGACTCATTCAACTTACAAAGTGATTTTCCAGACGATATCTTAGAGGTGGCAAGCAGTAAGAACTCACATAGAAAGGAGAACTGAGCAGGACAGGGGATCAGGGCAGTCAGGCTAGACTTGTTGGGTAAATAGGTTGGGACGAAGATAAGGAATTTAAAGTTTGGAAACCTGGATTGAGAGTAACAAGGGCCAGGGGAACAAAGAAACAAAATTAGAAACAAAGAGTGTTTCAAGGACAGGGCGTGATACGTGACTAGAATTTTTGCAATATTATCCATCTCATTCAGTGCTGGAATGGTCCTGCTCTGAAATTCCTGCCAGGTGGAAGGAAGTTTTCTATAAAACCCCAATTTCACATGTACAAGGGGTTGGAAGCTATGTAGGGCATAGGAGAGGAAACCTGCTCTGCCACAGATGACTCATGTGATGGTAAAATACATATTTAAAAAATAGAAATAAAAATAAAAGCACAAAGGACTACTACTTATATATTTCTCATCTTCTGGGAACCTGACATGATATTCTAAAGTCTGACTGACAGATCCTCAAAACCAAAATTTAATAGCATAGCAAACCACTAAGATCTGTTCTTCTACCTTCCTTCATACCATGAGGCACAGAATTCCATCCCTTCACTTCTGTATAAGCTTTGAACATCATCTGATTGTACGAACAAAATCCATAATTTCTGACTGTAAAACTGTCAGCCTTCACCTTCAGTGACCAGATTGGACTGCCTACAAATGTTCAGAAAATTATCTAGGAAAGATCCAGTTGAGAAATGCTTAAAAATGTGAAGTTGTATTTCTGGAAGCTTTTGTTTCTTATTGAGCTCCTGGGAATATGTGAGGTATAAATAGGCAAACACATTATCTTCTGTATCTTTTTCCTATTACAGAACAGGAAAAAAATAACAGTAGCAACACTCTCAGAAAATGTGACAAAATAGAAGATTCATACATGGTTGTCTATGCTTAAACCACTAGGGAGTGAGATATAAAGACAAAAAAAGACATCAAGTCACTATTATTTTTAGGAAAAAAAAAAAAAAAAAGCTCTTCAAAACTGTCTGTTAAGCAGTGCTGTTTGGGAATGCTTCCCTTGCTTTTCTAATTGCTTCCCCATTGGGAGGAGGGTGGAATGCATGTGTTGATTTTACTTAAATCTCCTTTTAAAAGGGCTGTTTAACTTTTAAGTAACACTGAAACACAAATAACCTCACTCAATTTATATACAAACTTCTCTGACAAGCCAAATACCTCCCCTTGGCAACAGCTGAAGCAACAGAGCCTGTGTCTGAGGCATTTCAGCTGTTCTCCTGCTGGTTCAGCACCACTTGGACTCTTTACATTCTACGGTTACCGAGGATATGGTTACTATAATAAAGTCATGGAGAAAAATCACTACAGTGGTTCAGCCCTAACATCGTTCTTAATATTTTGCTTCTCAATAGTTTTTTTCACAGAAAACACTTAAAAAAAAATATGGACCCTAATTCTGCATTGAAGCATTACAACTCCCTGCACATAGGCTCACAATTTTTGTGAATTTATTTTATAGCCTTCTCTGTGGTTGCATAGTTGCCTCTTCAAACCACTAATTCTGTTTCTCTTCAGCTTTAAGTAGTGAGCACTGTACTAAGGGCTGCCTGTTCTCTGGGAATCCCATCTGCAGAGAGAACAAAATAACTTTACTCACTTCTAGAGCAGATCTATGCAACCTCCGAAGAGTTCCTGGCTTGATTTGAAGACAGAAGTGCCTTTCCATCGTTCTTCCCATTGCTCAGGAACTGGAGTGTTTGCCAAGCAGGAGAGTCAAAGATGTATCAAGAGTTTTCCCTGAACAGCAAAAGTGGAGAGACAGCATATGAGAAAAAACTAGCACAACTCTCTGCTCTATTAGCTGCCACACTTACTTAGGAAACATTTAGTTCAATATTTAATCTATAGGTTCTTTTAGTAACTTGCTGAATAGGAAGGAAGGAAGGAAGGGAGGGAGGGAGGGAGGGAATCAGCAGTCTCTATATAGTTAACCAGCATTTCCCATCACCAACACTATTCATCATGAGCCTTGAGAAATCAAATTTTTTCATTCTCTCTCACTCATGTTTAGTATTTCTATGTAAAATACAGCGTATTGAAAAGGAGAGACTAGGATATACTTTTTTTGTCAAGTAGCTCAATGAGTAGAGTACTATTTTGAGTGACAGGAACTCTCTTTTTCCTTAGCTAAGCTACACACCAGTATTCAAGCTATTCAGTGAAGCAGGGGGAAAACTTTACCCTTTCTCTGCAGAGTCTGAAAAAAAGAAAGAAAACAAAAATGTATAAGGAAAAGGGCTCAGACAAGTACAACAGAAAAAGTCTGGAGAGAAGAGTCCTGTCTGTGCACTATTTTTCTTCTCTCCTTGCCCAAATTCTTAAGGGGCTTCTTAAGGCCCTGAGCATTCCTCTATGTTATATATAGGGCCTAGATACTATATATCTTTGAACATCAGGCTGTTGATCCCACTAAGGTGGAAGTACCAGGTGTTGGCTTTGGACAGACTAAATCCTTTTACTGTGGCCTGAGCCCCTATTCTCAAGCACGTTCCTTCAGGGATTCAGGGACCCATAGTTCATAATCTCTAACTCACAGCTATAATCAAGCCTACAGGCACTAAAAGGTTCTGTGGCACCATTCGTAAGCATAACACCTTCTTACCTCACTTTTCAATGGCCTGCCCTGCAGAAATGTAAAGGCTGTAGGTGTCACGGTCTCTCTGAGAGCAGCACAAGCAGGCCCCCCTCCCCGTGAAGTGCTTTGCTACTGCAGGCAACATTTCCTCAGCAGTGCTATCAAAAGAAGCAGCTGCCATTGTCATTGCCTATCATCAGCTTTACCAAATACTAGGGAACCACTGCCAGGACTAATCCCTCTTCTGACTGAAACAGATGTCGTAACACGTACAATGAGTCTTCTCCTTGAGCAGCTTTCTCTACGTATCTCTATTTTTTTGCTACAGAAGCAATGTCAACACAAGCAAGGGATCGTGTGGAAGAATGAATAGGCTCTGATTTATGCATATCATATCAGACAGCATTTCAGAGGTTCCTTCTGGGTCAGCATGCTCCATTATTCCCCAAATGTCACAAAAAGGTATTTAAATCAACAAGCTGGAGAGCATAGATTAACAAGCACAGGAACACACGGATATCAGAGCAGTCACTGACATGATGATAAATACTGTACATCCGTGTCTCCACTGGCCCTCTCTGTGATAATGGTTGGGATGTGTACAAGCAAGCTTGTTCAGGGTAGGAGCTGTGGATGCCAGCAGGGTCTACCTTGCACACAAACATTTTGATGACCATTTCCATGTTGGTTCATGCTGCTGATACCAACCATCAGGCATTTTCCACCCAACAGCCCTCACATGCAACGGTGGTGAAGCCACTGGCAGCCACAGCAGGACTCTGAGGTCTCTTCAGCTCCAAGGCTACCAGTGCAGCCCCTTCACCACTAGGCACAGTGTGACATCACATGAGCCCTGGTCCCTAGATGTCCCCTCCTTTGGGGTACCTCCTCTCCAACCCTGCTGGAGGCTGATTCAACTCACCGACTTGACAGAAAAGCCACCCAGCAGTAGAGAACAAACAAGCAAACAACTACAACAACAAAATAGTGAATATTTTTCCTCACTAATGAGCTCACCTTGGACAAATCACAGAAGAATTGTGACGCTCAGAAACTTCACCTCCTGCTTCCCCACCTCTCCCTTCCATTTTAAGCAGTGTCATTCCTCAAGCTCAGCCTTCAGAGCTGTGCCCTGTGCACCTCTTGGCTCTCATACTGCACTGGCAATGGCCCTTGAGTCTGTGTGGGGCAGCTGTTGTTTTTAGTTGTTTCTGGTGGATACAGACTGCATTGAACTTCCTGCTGTCAAACAGCATCACTGCTCACTCACAGTCCTCCACAAATCCCTAGTACATGTAACTCTTGGCTCCATCATCACATTAACCCAGTGCTTTATTTCAAGTCATGCAATATTTTAAAATGACAATAACAACAATAAAAGCACTTCCAGAGAACACAAAAGTACAAAGCTCCGTTACAACAGAAGGCTGATAGCAATATTTATCAAGAAATTGGCTGTTGTGCCTCTAGCTTAAAATGCAGGATATCACTGACAGTTTGGGCTTCTGTGTGTTCCCACTATCCCATCCAAATTCTTGGTAGGGGTTGAATTTAATGAATAAAGGCACCTGTGGGGCAATCAGGAGCATATCAGAGCAGGTAAACCAGGAGGCTACTGAGCATCCACTGGGCACTGGCTCCAGCCAGCAGCCTCCTCCATACCTCATTGGGGCTGAGTCCCTCCCCATGCACTGTAGATCCCGTCACCTTCCAGCACCAACCTGCCAGCTGGCATCCATGCTGCCACAGCCATGGTAGGAGTGCTCACGTTTATTCTACTTCCACGCATCAGGCTTATCATTGTTAACTGCTGTCACTAACCGACTAGACGCTAAGCGTTTCCAAAAATACAAGTTTAGGGGTGAAAATTCTCTGTCAGGTGAAATCTGGTATCTTGAAAAAAAAAATAAAAAATGATGCATGTGCACATGCAGGCATTTCAGAATTTTTAAATATTAGCACCAACGATTATTTCAGCTTCAATTCTTACATTTTTCAGTTTTAATTAATTATTTAGAATTCAGACTGTTCAAAAACTTTATTTTTATATTTACTTTTTAACTGTCGCACTTTTTCTCACAGCTTTGAAGATAACTTAAAATTTACTAAGAATGTATCAAGGGAATCAGTGCTCGTACCAACTCGCATATTCACTCATCCAGCAATAATTTAGTAACTTACAAATGCCATTGAGATGCCCTGATTAGAGTCTTCTCCTGAATCATTGCTCAGGTAACCCTTCTACATTTTTCTAAAGAAAAAAAAAAAAAAGGATTTTTTTTTTTTGCATGCTTTTCAGAACAAAGGGACTTTAAATGTACAGGTGATATCTTCACAGGATTATAGGCAGTCCTGGCATCTTGGATATTCAGCCAGGATAGGAGTGACTTGCTCTCTTTGTAAATAGGAGTGAGCTGCTCACCAAAATTAAAAGTCTTCCCTGGGTGCTTGTTCTGAATCCTCATACTGACACTTGTATGAAACCCTTAAGTGCTTGCTGATGTAAAAGGAAACACAGAATTAGACTTTACAACTGGTTGTAAGGCCTCAGCCAAAATCTACATTTTTCAACTGATTTGCTATCATTTAAAGGAAGAAAAAATCAAACCCTCAAGTGTCCATCCTTACTATTTTGAAAACATGATTTTTGATGTATATAGCTTCCTGATCAGGCTACCTTATATATATATATTTTCATTTATTGAGAAGAAACCCCTACCATCTCTCTTACCTGTACGCAGACCATGTGGTCACGTCTACATGGCTGTGACACAGTTCTTGAGCTCCCTTTCCATTTTCAGGCAAGCTAAATTTGCAGCCACATCAACAGCTTACGCCCTAGTAAACCTATCTACTAGTAGATAATATTCCAGTACTAACACAACAATTACACCTACTGATATATAGTATATTACAGTATACCTACATCAATACTTGCTACTCAGACCTGTCTCTGCTGAGAAGTCAGGAAGAAAGATCCCCACACCACCACCTTCTCAACTTTATTAAATACTTCAAGTTACCAGTCCTGAGAAAAATTTATTTGCATTGATAAAGATCATTCACAACACAGACATATTGGAGAGCTCAGTGTGCCTCCACAGGTGCTCTGGAAGATTTATGAGGACAATGAGCTTCCAGTTTCTCAGGTTCCTCAAAAGATTTACAGGTCAGGATGGTTAGAAAGAACAGTGAACTGTGTGTCTTCGGAGATATGGTGTGTATGCCCATAGAGAACAGATTTTGCAAGCAAATAAATTTTACATTTTTAAGCTTCATTCTCAATAGGTGGATTCTGAGAAAATAGTTGTCAGGAGTGCTCAATCAAAATACAGAAAGAGAAGTGCTGACAGTCCACTGGAAAGGTTTTGGAGGTAATTAGGGTGGTTTTCAGGGTGAGCAGCTGGGAGTTGACAGAATAGGTCCTCCTCCTCCTCGCAGGAAGGAGAGGCCCCCAAAGGCAAGAAGGTCAGGGTTGCAGCTTCACCACTTGTATATCCTCCTGGATATTAAAATAAGGAGTGCTGAGTCTTTGGCCTGAAGGTCTGGCTCACTCCTCCCAAAGGTCCATAAATCAACCTCCAGGACTGAGGCTCTTCACCAGTGAGAAAATATTATTTATGGATTGGAGACATGTTTCATGTACACAGGGAGGCTGAGAGCAGATTAAGCTGTCCACATGGACATAGATATTCTGCAGAAGGAAGCTGCTTGCATAAAGCAAGTCTTTGGGTACTCAGTGACTTCACAGTCCAGCTTTTTGTTACGTGTCTGAACACAGACTGAAAAGTTTGGTTCAAGTGCTCACACTTTTGCAAATATTGTCTTTCTTCTAGGTTTCTTTACCATTGGATCATCCAAACACATACTGCCCTTAACAAATCTACCAAAACTGCTGTTGAGGGTTGAAGCCACAAAGACGAGGTAGCCACAAACAGATTTTAATTAAAAATAGAAAATAACATGAAAGGTATATATAAAAATTTAATTCAGTACATATTTGATACTCTGTTTTTACTCTAATAAAAAGGCAAATGTAATTTTTCACGAATCATTGTTCACACACACACAAAAAAACTCTCTATGCTATTATGCACTGACTGCAAATGGTGTATTTAAATATTCCCTACAGTAATACTGGGGGAGAATTGACATAGAAAAATCCTGTTCTCTCCTCTTCCTCATTCAGCAAATCAGGTGGAATATTTTGAACAAAATTCAGAAAGTATTTTCACATTTAGAATAGTTCAGCAGTTAAGATTGTGGTTTTAAGCAGTTCTGACTCTTCTCAAATTCTCTGCCTATGCCTTGGCACAAATAAATCAAACTCTTAAGCTGCTGCAATAATCTCTAAGAAACAAAAGAGATGGAAAAAATAATGGGAGAGGGTACCTCAGTAGGATTTTGCCAACACAAACCTCATGTCTCTGTTCTCTACCTAATGTTTAGACTTGCAGCTGCCAAACCAAAATAAAAATAGTGGGGTTTTATTTGTTTGTTTTAAATATGTGGTATATTTTATAAATAGCACACATTATATATATATATATATATATACATATATATATATACATATATATATTTAAAAAGTGGTCCAATCTGCCCAGGGAAAAAGTACTTAAAGCAGCAAAATACTTAAATACTCTTCACTAGATTTTGGAAGAGACCTCAGGAAAGAAAGAAGGCAATATGTACAGACAGGTACACAGACAACCTGTCTTGAATACAGACATCACCGACCTTTATATCTGCAGCCACGGTATCCACCAGCTTGGTGCAAAGGGAAGGGCAGATGATGCTGAGCTGTCCCTCAGTTGTTCCTATCCATGGTCAGTGCTGGTATGATCTCTTGGGGATCCTCCCTCAGCTAGGGAAAACACATCATCTCCCTCCTGGGTGCGGAAGCAAGGTCTGACCTGATAATGATGGAAAGAACAGCACTGATCAGGCACGGAGCTGCTTGAAAGGAGTCATGTAGCAGCACCAATCATAATTTTTTTATTTCCTTTTATTGTCTTTTTCCCCCCTCTCATTTTCATCCTCATTAAACCCCTTGCTACATCCCAGTTACACAATCTAACCTCTTTGGCCCTAGTTTTGCTCTCGTAATATCTTGTTGTTGTTATTTACTGTATGATTATCTTGCTAACCCTCCCATTGCAATTTTCTATCCCCCTGTGTTTATTATTTATAAAGACTTGGCCATTTCTCACACCATTATATTGTTGTTGCAGCTATAAAACAGTTAGCCTGGACAGCATGGAAACTGCTTTCTCTCTGATTTCAAGAAAGTTCAACAGCATTTTTTTTGTGTGTGTGTGTGTTCGCGCAACTACATGGCCAGGGTAGGCCACCCTCTTGGGCATTATTCCCTTTTGATATCAGGAATTTCTCATGCTGTTGTCCTGAACTACACGTTCTGGACAGGTTGCCTGTCTGTGCATCTCAACACGGCTGTGGCTCATCCTTTTCTACTTATGTACTTATGGACCTTCTTGATTTTGTGCAAACAGCCAAGCAATTTTGCTAAGGATGGTATTTCACTGGCATTCACTCTGTTGTAGCATGAGTAAAGTTGGCTCTCACAGCTGCCCCCAGCAGAACATTGCTAATTCCAACCAATTTTAGTTTTATGGGAGGCTCAATAATGTGTCTGCAAGGTGATGGTTTTTGTGTTTGTTTTTTTTTTTTCAGTGAGAAACCTGAGAAGAAATAGTCACAATTATCAAATTTCACATTTAAATACATTTAAAATAACCTGCACACTACTGAGTTTTCTTGACTGATACTGAATGATAATCTCTTACAGGAAAACCACATCATTTTTAGGATTTTTTTTTCCCCCAAATCGATTAATGAAACACAACTGAAAGCACATCTTAAAAATTGTTGAGAACAGGCTCTTTCTTCTTTATATAGCTCTAATGTGTACTATGGACTTGCAGTGAAATTATCTACTTTGATCATTGTCCATTCTCTGAATGAAATTTAAAAATATAAAACATACACAAGGATCCTCATGCAACCTTAGAGCTATAAACTTAAATTCCATCAAAAACATATAAATAAAGATGTGCACATACTATGTTGAAAGAAATACATTTTGAGGAATCTATGTTTACTAAGATGAAGAAAAAACCCTAGAAAACTATACTACTAAATATGGCAGTATTTACGCATATGTTTGTGTGCACAGTCATGCAGCTTAAAAGCACACATAGCTTAGGGGCTTTTTGGTTACTTGCTTTTAATCTGTTCCAAAGTGTGGTCCCCAAATTGTGTTTTCTGTAATTGATTTTAGCTGAGCTATAATTCACTAAATTTGTAAACCTTAAATCTTCTTGATCTTTGGTTGATTTTTTGGAGACAGATATTAAAATAAACTTCAAATCATACTAGTAACCACTGCAAGAATTAAGCTAAATTTTTTAGTGTTAAGAAAAATGTAACAGTTTTCGTTTTTAAGTGGAACAGCTACAAAACCCCCTGTGTACATTTGTCATTTTAATTTCAATACTAATAACCAGGTTTTTATGACCTCATTGAAGAAACCCACAAGAATCTAACTGTTCTTTTTATATTGTGTTTGTGCCCTTTACATCATCTTCTACTTTTAATAACTAATGACGATAGGTAATTACTTAACAGATTGTAAAAGCATTTTAATTGCTTTTATGGACTACTGAGCTTTGCTGTATTTGGGGAGCATTAACTTCTGTGACTTTTCATCTTCCTCAGCTCATTCCAAGTTTGTTCAGCCATCATTAAATATTGAAGGATCTTGGCTTTTTTTTCTCCAGCACCACTGAACAGGAGGTTAGCAACATGAGGCTTCAGACTGCTGTTATTTCAGATACATGACTTTTGTGAGGCCACTCTTGACACTGAGGAAGCATCACCCTTCCCTTTTCTCTTTGGGTCTGATCACCACATCAGCCCATGCAGCCTAGGGCCCCTGACCTTTAGTTAAGAGATAACATCTCTCTCTCTTTCCTGTAGCAACATACTATCAGATCATTAAGAGGAGGCGAGGGGAAAAAAATGTCATACCTCAAAGCTAAATGGACTGAAGTCTCATTAACATCTTACATAGCATTAACACTATCTCCTGAGTAACACAGACAAGAGAAATTTCCAAATCAGAAGGGGATGAGGAGGGAAATTCATAGTAGACACACAGACACAGACACAGATTTCTAGGTTGGAAGAGACCTCAAGATCATTGAGTCCAACCTCCGACCTAACACTAAGTACTCCACTAAACCATATCGCTAAGCTCTACATCTAAACGTCTTTTAAAGACCTCCAGGGATGGTGACTCCACCACCTCCCTGGGCAGCCCGTTCCAATGCTTAATAACCCTTTCGGTAAAGAAGTACTTCCTAACATCCAACCTAAAACTCCCCTGTCGCAACTTTCGCCCATTCCCCCTCGTCCTGTCACCAGGCACGTGGGAGAACAGACCAACCCCCACCTCACTACAGCCTCCTTTAAGGTAACTGTAGAGAGCGATAAGGTCGCCCCTGAGCCTCCTCTTCTCCAGGCTGAACAAGCCCAGCTCCCTCAGCCGCTCCTCGTAAGACTTGTTCTCCAGACCCCACACCAGCTTGGTCGCCCTTCTCTGGACTCGCTCGAGCACGTCCATGTCCTTCCTGTAGCGAGGGGCCCAAAACTGAACACAGTACTCGAGGTGCGGCCTCACCAGAGCCGAGTACAGGGGCACAATCACTTCCCTAGACCTGCTGGCCACACTGCTTCTTATACAGGCCAGGATGCTGTTGGCCTTCTTGGCCACCTGAGCACACTGCTGGCTCATATTCAGCCGACTATCAACCAATACTCCCAGGTCCTTCTCTGCCAGGCAGCTTTCCAACCACTCATCTCCCAGCCTGTAGCTCTGCTTGGGGTTGTTGCGCCCCAGGTGCAGGACCCGGCACTTGGCCTTGTTGAACTTCATACAGTTGACCTCAGCCCATCGCTCCAGCCTATCCAGATCCTCCTGCAGAGCCTTCCTGCCCTTGAGCAGATCGACACACGCACCTAACTTGGTGTCATCTGCAAACTTACTGAGGGTGCACTGGACGCCCTCATCCAGATCATCGATAAAGATATTAAAGAGGACCGGCCCCAGTACCGAGCCCTGGGGGACACCACTTGTGACCAGCCTCCAACCAGATTTCACTCCATTCACCACAACTCTCTGGGCCCGGCTATCCAGCCAGTTCCTAACCCAGCGAAGCGTACGCCAGTCCAAGCCCCGAGCAGCTAGTTTCTTGAGGAGAATGTTGTGGGGAACGGTGTCAAAAGCCTTACTGAGGTCAAGGTAAACCACATCCACAGCCCTTCCCTCATCCACCAAGCGCGTCACTTTGTCATAGAAGGGTAGTAGAATAATAGAAAAAATGAAAAAATGAAAAAATAGAAAAAATAGAAAAAATGAGGAGGGAAATTCATAGTCAACACAAACACAGTTACTAACCCTCTTTAGATGTACCTTGCACTTTGAATAAATTGCACGTTAACCACAGTAAATGCTGGCCTAATTAGTCAAGCTACGCTATACACCACCACCAATTCCGCTGAATGTTTCTTCAGTTCCAATAGCTGTTTGTCTGGGATTGTATATGAATGTGTACGACAAGCTGTGGTAAAAGACAAAAAACTGACTCAAATTTACTGTGTCACAAATTAGCAAAGAGTATGTCTAGAAACAAATAATTCAATTTTATGATTTCAGCTGAAATAAACTATATGGCTTTTGCATTTTGCATGAGACTGTGATATCTGAAATGAATAAAAAAGGATGATTTCATCAAATATAGGATCAACAGCCATTCTGTTATATAACTAAGGTTACAACTGATTAAACTGTATATTTTTTATTGTATATAAAGAGTTGCACAGAGAATACTGGATAGACCATACATGAATTCTGGTTAAGTGTGCCCAGAAGTGTGATTCATTATTAAAAATAAAAGTTTATATCCGATTTGCTACTTGAAATAAAACAGGTACATAATATGAATAAAATAAATGAATTATAAGGTAGAGGTAGTGAAATTTTTATTTGAAGTGTAAAATGCAAAGGTTTGATTGCTCTTTGGGAAAAATTCATAGTCAGGCAAGCATAGAGAGAGGTTGCAGGCTCCCTCTCTCCTTTTGCTGAGGGATGACCATTTCTCTCCTTCGTACATTGGTGAGTATTTATGCTAAGGTAGCCATCAATGACTAAATGAGATTCAGTAGCATTGCCATCTCTGACAACATTTGGTCAGTGGTCCAATACTAAAGTAACAGCTCCTGGAGTTATAAAAGACATTTTGTCTCATAACAAAAAGTACATTTCCAACCCCACCAATCCTTGGAGAGAAGATGGAAAAAAATGTAGAATAAAAACACTCAAGAAGTGGAATGCAGAAGAAATCAATGTTAATGATTTTTTAATATATCAACATTTATCAAGGCCCAAATTCTACTTTTGAAAGCCTACCTACCTGCCTGCCAGGAATACATTTCCTCAGATTTTTACAGCAACAGCATCTTTCCACAAACATTTATACCATTGATCTCCAAGACTCTGTGAGTGCACCTTGCAGTCAGCCCCATCCAGCGCGTCCTCAAACCAAACTGGCCTTGTCAGAGCAAGAGGCGTGACCTGCTTATTTTCGACTGTATACCTCTGAGCCGTTCAGAGCACAGATATAAACTACCCATTTGTATGCATTGAATCTGAAAACCTCCTGTAACTTTGCAATTTTATTTTTCATTGAGAAGAAAATGATAGTTATTTGCCCAATGAAAACCCAAACATGACCTGCAACTTGCATTTTTTTCAATAATCTCTAGTACATTTATTAAACTGCTGTTCTGAGTGTATTATGTTCAAACACAGAGCGAATACTTATAATTATCACCATAAAAAAGGACTCAGTAGGTATTAATTTCTGATATACTAAGCACTTTCTTTGCAATTCTGTTGTCATCTGGCATCATTGTCCCATAAATTTAGAGTGTTGCCTGGAACAGTTCTGTCTTGTTTTGTAACATGGCTCTTTATGATTTAGCAAGCTTAAACAGATATAGCTGATTGTATAGCCATTTGTGCTCACTACATTATGAAGATATGAAATACAATCTAAAAACTTTTAAAATACATCTCTGCACAGATTATTAAATTGTTTTGAACAAGCAAAATCCTAGATAAAGGATTTCTAAATTAGCCTAGGATTTACATGAGCTTGTAACAGGTGGGGGGAAAAACACAAAACACAGTAAGTCTTAGCAGGTGCTATATGAATAAAGCCAGAGAAAGGACAGAATGAGGAATAATCACACATTGGGGAGACACTAGTAATTACTACGCCTGACTTTGAGTAGTTTTTCTTTTCTACTACCTAACTTTGGATCCTCACATGCTGCACAGGATTCTGTCCTCAAAAGGACTCTGGGATTTGGCTTTTTTTTGTTTGTTTGTTTATTTGCTTTTTTCTGAAGACAGATAAAATTCCACAGAATACAACAGACTGGTGTGCATGCTTACTGCAAGATTTTCAAAACAGAATTCACTGCTCTTTAGAAACAGGTAAAAATAGATGCCAAAGAACCAGCTGTTTCTGCAGAGAGAGGAAAGCTGTGCTCACAGACTCACAGCTAATGGCACCCAGTGTGTGTGTCTCTCTCCCTGGCCTGCCAAACCCTTCCTCCAGTGTTGCCCATTTCACCATCTTCTTTCACTGTCACTCCACACCAAGTCAATCCAAAAAGCCTCCACATGTGGAGGATTGTGTGGTGAAGACAGCTAAACCCTCCTCCACACAGACCAGCATCCAAGCATGGCTTTGGACAGATGAGCGAAGCCTACCTTTCACAGCTCCAGGAAGCACTCCTGCCCAAAAAATGAGGAGAAGCAGAGTGTGTCCCTCAAAAACTCTTCTGGGCTGTTTTTCATTTCTCTTCCTCTTTTCTGTAAACAGTATCAGAAAGAAATACTTTTACATTTTAATATGTCAGTGAATTAAGTGAAATTATATCATGATACACTGCCTAAATGAAAGGTATATATAATATATAGCATTTGCAGTCTGACAAAAGAAATGGATTTCCTTTTAAATACCATTTTTTGAAAGCTGAAACAGAAAACAGATCCTCTTCCTGCCCGAAAAAGCACAAAAGGCACATTACTGGAAAACTGAGCTCTCTTCCTCAGCAATGAACTGTAACATTCTTGTACGTACTTAGAAAAGCTGACAGGAAACAACACATTTGCATTAGGCTTTACATATTTCTTTTCTTTTCTTCTTTTTTTTTTTTTTTCCTGCAAACCTATGTTCTTTGAAGTCCTCCAAGAGCCACTAAAAGCAAGCACTTTGCAGGAGGCTCCCTGAACCTTAGAGAATTAAAGCTGTGAATGGACTATCACCTTAGTTACACTACATGATTTCCAGTCCCGGCAAGTGCACTAAGCTCATTCAGAGCAAACCACAGATTTATTGTAATTCTGAGAGCCCCAGGTTGGAGCCATTTCTGAGACAAAGCACAGTCAACAATCCTGAAACATTTTAGGCTTTCCATCCTTGATAAAAGTAAAACATACCTAGGAAGGGGAAACAAAGAAGTACCTATGGTTTAATTAAGGGCTGAAAAGCCACAGGTATCTTCTGATATTTGAACTAATCACAGTACTAAATTTTAAGTTACTACAATTTTTTCTGTGTTGCACACGCCTCTGGCAGAAGGCACGTGGATGAATGTGTTTTCAAGGCTTGAGGCTAACATGTTCCTGTCTTTATCTTATTGATATCATTATCCATTATTGATGGAAACAATAATATTGAAACTACCTTTACAGCCTCTGGGTACTCCAGGACAAAACTACAGCAAAACTCCCTCAGTGTTAAAACAATCACATCAGCAGGATCTTTGTACTTTTAATTACAAAGAATATTTATTTTCAGAAAGCAAACTAACTACATATGCTTTACTAAAGGTGATAGCAGGTCAGTCTGGGAAAAGTAAAAAAAAAAATGCACTGAAAAAAAACATTTGTAGATCATATGCATTCGCATCACCTGTTCTGTTTAAACTATTTAAAGCACTACCATGAGTCATGTCTGGTAGAGAAAATGAGATGGACACTGGCCATGCTTGTGCATCCTTTTCCCCATTAGGTGTCTGTTTTGTTGTTTTCCTTCCAGGGATGTCTGGGAAAGGAGAGAAAGGAGACCTCACCTGTCCAGCTTCAAAGAGAAGCTGATTTGCATCTGAGATCTCTGGGTCATGGGCACTCTGAAGTTTGCTAGTGCAGAAGTACTCACAGAGAGCAGAAATCGTCCCTGGGCATCATCTGTATCTTAAGGGAGAAGGAAAATTCAGTACTCCCATAGATCCTGGAGTATTTATTCTGAGGTTTCTAATGCTGAGTGCATTTCCCATTTGAATAGGGTACATGTGGGCCTGGTTTATCACCTCACCAGTTTAGCAGAAACTAGCTTAAGTGATTTAACAGTGATCATAGTACAAGAATGGCTGTTCCCACCATCAGTAGAATAACTCACAAACTCAATAGATATTATTAAGACTTTGACCTGTTGGCCCTGCTTTAGCCAATGCAAGGAAACACAGTTACCACAAGTTACCACAAAACAGATACTTGCAAAACCCATCTTGTGGTTCGTTCTTATGCTGCAAGGATATTTCTGGAGTGTGTCCTGGCTCAGTTCAACTTTTTGGCTGGCTGAACAGGGGACAGAGCAACATACCTATTTGTACAGCTTGATGGGGGAAATAAAAGCAGGAGAGCAAAGGAGCACACAGTGATCAGCTGTCTATCAGGGACAGCAGCTGCTGAGTATTAGCTTTTGCTCAGAGCTGAGCTCAGAGCATCTGGCAGCTGAGGGGAGCAAGAGCACAGTCCAGCTCCCACGCCAGCCTGCTCTGTCCGGACATCCTGCAGGGAGGGGTTGGGGGAGATCTGGGCAGAGCCTCAAAACTCCCAGGTACTCCCAGGTGCAACACCTTGTTGCACAAGGGAGCTCATTCGCTACTAAAAGCGTATCTGGGAATAATTTCTGTTCTACTGATCAGTTTGATCTATAACAAGCTCTACGTACATTTTCTTTAATCTAATAGGTTTGCTTGCCTAACTGATACTTCCATGGAGAAGTATTTATTCTGTAGAGAATACAGAATTCTCTAGAAAAGTATCAAGCAGTAATGCAGTAGTACTGCAAAAGTTTGCAAATCCAAAGCTCTAACAGAGGATCTGATAAGTCTGGGAAATAAACTTCATAGCATTTACTCATCATCCCAACAATCATCACAAAATAGAGGCTGTGAATCTTCTGCAGACTAACAGGCTAGGGAGAAGGAAAAATGTTGGTAGTAATATCTATGTTTTTTCTATATTCTTATTTATTTATTTACTATCTTGTCTCCAACCTAGTAGAAGGAAAAATAATTAGAAAGAGGAAAAAAATAGATTAAATCAAAATTTGGTCATTAGCTAGCAGCTGAGATTCCTACAGTCTGGTGCTTAAACCTACATGATGCATTCAGGAGCTCTATAGTACATCCACCATCTGTAATTCCAAACATAAAAGAACAGCATGAGTTGAAATAGATGTTACTGAAATAAAGATAACTCAGGGTATTATGAGTTTACCCTCTTTTCTTCCTCTGTGTAATTTTGTATGTGTATAATGACCAGTGAAAAAGTGTAGGAGCAGGTGGGTATTTCTTCTTATTTTTTAAAACTTTAAAAAGTACTTTTAAAAGGTACAAAAGTATTGTGACTGTGTCTATACCGACACCACCTTGATCCCTGAGTTACATACACTTGCATTTACACCTTAAGCAAGCAATCCTTTTTAGTCTTGATGATGTGAAATAGCAAGCATTTTGGAATGAAATGATAGTTTTTACTTTTAAACATAGGCTTACATGTAATATTATACTCCATAGACTCAATCTGTACAATTAGAATTATCTATCTGATGAAAAGGCAATCAGTTTTTCACTGGCAATATTCTGGTCTAAAATTATTTGCTGATGTAATACATATTTTGGAGAAATTGCTCAACTGGGGATGAGAAGTTCTTACCATAGGAAAAGGTACCTGTAACCCCGTTACTGAAAAAAACAGTGATCTCTGAAAAACAGATCAGACAATTTTCTTTAAAGCTCAGCTGTTATGCAGTTTGTTTGTTTTTAATCCTTGGAAATCCATCTTCTCCTCTAGCAGCTTGGCAATTCTTGCTCTCTACATTAAGTTAGAAGAGATTTTCTTATTCATACAAAGTGCCTGTGGGAAAAAATCCTGCTTAATTCTCCACAACATATCTTTGAGTACAAACTTTCAGAGTCACTCTGTGTTGCTTTGAAAAATGGAAATGATGTTCTGGTTACAGCTTACAGACGGGTGTTGCTTGAGAAAGAATTTATAAGAAGATAAAGATGAATCTTATTAAGCCAAATCTCTTCATTTCCGCCCTTACACTTCAGTATGTTTTGAATGTGATTTCAAGAAAGATCATAAATGAGTCTGGACTTTCAAAGCACTGAGAAAGACACATGTGCCCCTTAAAGCCTCTTCCATTACTAAAATGTTTTTAGATCTGGGAATACAAACTGTGGCTAGTTCTAGGGTGCAAGCAGAGGAAGGGGTACCTGCAAACAGCCAAAGGGATTTAGAAGTGCATGCTGCTGGTAATATGAGTATTATTTGCCCCATTAAACAATGGCTGCATTTTCTTTGAGCAACATTACTGTTACACAGCTGGCTATAATGTTCAGTTTAGGAAAATGAACTGCTGTGTGGCTGACAGATTTTTGACTCAAATAATGGATTATGATTTGGGGGAGGCAATGGATAACATTATTCACCCATTTGCTTAAGGTTCTTTTTCATCATAAAAATTGCATCTCATGTAATGTAACCGCACTATATGATCTTGTAGATATGCAAGTAACACTTTTGGATTAAAATTGCATCCTTTTAAATGGCATGCAGAAGCATGTAGACATCTATTTTAGTGGTTTTAGCTTGTAAAAGAAAGAGATCAGAATGGAAAGTGTAAAAATCATTAAATAAGTAGATATGTATGCGATACAGGTGCATTGTAGCTTACCTGGAAACTGGGGTGGACAAGATCATACAGTCCTAACTTTCCACTACTTGGCTAAGACAAATGCTGTTTGTACTGCTTCTTAAACATACTATCAGTAAACCTAGCCAAAGTATCTTGAATTTTAATAACATTTCAAAGTCATTGTGTTGTTGGGATAACCACCAATCATACTGATCAACAGACCCTGTTTCCTCATATTCTTGTCTGTATCCATTTTTGGTCTCTTTCCATATAGTTGCATTAAACAGGGAAACCTGGGAGTTACCTTTTAGTTCCAGGTGTGTGTAAGCTGTAACACAATCAGGTCTGGCAGTGCTTCACACTTTTCAAAGCCTGCAATAGTAACAACAGTACATTAACAAATGACAGTTTTAAAATGATACAGCAACAAGCATGTCACTTAAAAATAGATTTTTTTTTTTATTATTTTTTAAAGTGCCAATTCCTATCCAGAAGAGCTTACCTAACAAAAATCTTCTGTTTTGGAGTGTGCAGCACAGCTTTGCTAATAAAAGGCTCTCAGAGCTTAGATAATACTGACTATAAACTTCCAGCATTTTACAGTCCTCTGACCTGAGCTAGCAATCTGAAAATACTGATTTGCAAATTACCAGGCAATGCATTTCCCCAACTGCTAACAGAAATGCATATCACGAAAATATATCTGTCAGAATGTTTCTTACTGTAGCACTACTTAAACACTAGCAGAAAGAGAGAAGAAAGAAAACTGCATTATACAAATAATAATAATAATTAAATAATCATGATTAAGATTAAAAAGGTGAGTTTGTAAAAAAGCACAGAATATTTCCATAGACCCAAGAATTCAGATGATACAGCGCTCAGAAATTTTCTGCCAGAGCTCTATATTCTTTACCTTTAAGAAATTTTGATACGTCAACAGCCATATGCTTTAGTTTACTGGACTGTGCTGATTTTAGTAACATTTTGCTTTTGATGAGAAAAATCTGAGATCTAAAAACCTACGTGATGTTTCAAAATGAGTTTTCACTTAAAATGTATACATTTTAATGTATATATATATATAATGTATATATATATAATATAATATATATAATATACATTTAAATGTATATGCATACACCATTGGATTAAAAAAATCCCATTGGATTAAAAAAAAATGATTTTATCAAAATTTCTCCTGCAATACCATGATGAATTGTAAATTCTGTACTACAGAAATATAAGTATGGGATGAGAAAAATAAACTTGCAATGAAGAAGATCAAGGCTTCACTACTGTTTGGCAAATACATTTTTTTTCCACTGGCCACTCAGCATCATTGCAGAATTTTTTCTTTTTGTCAGGATATAGGAACCACATTAAATATATGAATATATAGGATACATTCATCTAAATATTCTTGATTCTGCTTCAATGAATAAGAAATGGTTAAATGACCTCTTGAGGTAATTTCTAACTACAAATATGCTTTCTAGAGTAAATGAATACTGCAGAGTCCCCCTTTATAACAAAAGGACATATCTTATAACAAAAGGACATATCTTCAAGTACGTTTGTGCCCTTTGAAAAGATGATAGCACCTAATAGAATGCTTAGTGGTATGTAGAGCATTGTTTCCTAATTTAGATTCATCTTGATAAGAGTAAGTTACCTGATCCGTGCAGGCATTTTTGAAAAATAGACTAAATACATGAGTATCTTGGAAATCTCCCCAAATTTTGGAGTTACTAGTTAAATGGGCAAGCTCTTTAGACATACTCCATTAAAACAATGGAGATTACAGAGTAATTTGGGATCTTGCTTCCATATTAACTAGAGTTAATAAAACAGCCATTTTCAAAAACAGTATGCTACTTTGTTATAAAGTTGTATTTACCGGGGGCAATATAATATATGGATTGACATTAGGAAAATATTTGGGAAAATTCCAAAAGAAGTAAATTATCTTGGAATGCAGAACTTCCTGACTCGGAATTATGGTGCAGGTATTGGTAATCTGTTTCTAGAGTGAATAATCATAACCATTCCATGAGTAACAAGCCTCCAAATAGGTTCTAGTGAAATATTCGTAGAATTGAACTGATCCTTCCGATCCCTTGCTGAACCTGTAGATTCTTTTATTTTATGTCTTCCAGCATATTTGGTGCTGTTTTAAGCAACTTGATATCTATACTTCTGAGAATGAAAGAAATGAGGGAAATCACACTTTGACCCTGATTTATGAAAGAACTTGCCTTATTTTTAACCCGTAAAGAGTACATTCATCTTTTCTTATAGAAAAAGCCAGTTATGAAAATTTTCCAGGTAAGTTTTTTTTTAGATGAGAATTCAGCTACTGCCATCTATTGATACATTGCGAAGTGTCGCTGGAAGGGCAGATCTTCACTGTATCTTTTCTAAGAGTACTGTAAAATATCAGGGGTGAGAAGAGGACACTGAAAGAATGTTTCTCTTTCACAGCAGTGGAACAGTGATTTGGGGAGGTAAGAAAATATCAGTAGTAATTTGAGGGTTAGGTAAAGGCATGAGCTGCTTTTATTTTAGAAGTAAATCTTCCAACATGAAAGACAACTTCCACATACATAAGGGAGGTATGTCACCAAATGACTTATCTAACAAACATGTCTGAGATGCATGGTTGCATTGTCCTCATTAGTTCATACTCAGGTGTGTTGGCCTATGTTCGGCTCTTTAATAACAGCTCCATCTCACTGAACATGTTCATTCCCAAAGCCTTTGGAAAACAGCCTGTGTTTCCAACCATCTGTGGGAGGAATGCACTGACCTCAATTAACTAACCGAAATCAAGCCAGTTTTATAAATGAACAAGACCAAAGACATAAATGCACTGAATCAGAAAAAGAAGTGAGTTCTGACTTTCAGCAAAGCCTGGACTATATGATAGAGAGAGAACCACAAACTTCGTGAAACTGCCACAACAGCTGAGGAACGCAGTTCAGTCAGAGCAAGCGCATGGGAGTGAAGGGGAAAGCAGGGAAGGGTCTGAGGTGGAATCTAGTAATTTCGTGCTATTGCCTACCACAGCAAACCCTTCAACACTTATTTTTCTCTCTCTTGTGCTGAACAGCAATAGCACTCATTAACTCCTCTTTTCTAAGAAGCAAGGTCTGACATCTATATAATACACCTAAGGGCTTTTTGAATATTATTGCTCTCCCTTTCTCAAATGAATAACAAGGCCATTTGCAGGTTTTCATGAGCATTTCTTTTCTCACTGCCTCTTTCCTCTTCAGTTGATCACGCACAAATAAGATTTTTGCCCTTCAGAAAACAAGCTTGGCTTATCTGTACAGAAATCTGCTTTGTTAATTTGTTTTCAACTGAGTATACAAAATATCTGCTGCACACTTCCTGCATTTTGTCAACATCTTGTTAATTACTTAAACGACACAGTTTTCTTCATTTCTTTTTTTTTTTTTTTTAATGAGACATGTTGGAGAGAGGGAGAGTCTGTCTTCAGTTACTCATTTCATTTATTCAAATTACAGCTTTCCAATCCAATACTGCAGAAAAAATACTCCAGGGTAAATTTGGAAGTCTGTTTCATTATGATCCCTTAAGTATAATGTAATTAGAACCATGCCATGAATAACAGTTTAGAAGCAATTATTTTATGACTAGGTGAATTTCTACCTCACAGCAAATATTTCTCACATTTCTGTCTGCTAGACATTTTAACTGGTGTTAAGAAGATTAGAGAGATCAAATAGACATTTATAATCATGAAAGGAAACCAATAGCAACCTTACTCTTTGTTTGAGGAAGCAGAACAGGAGGAGTTGAGGGCTTGGGCCAGCTGTAGGTTCTGCAACACAAGCTGCAACTTAACAGAGGCCTGATGCAAAGATTCTTTAAGACTTGCTGTATCCACTGGATCAGATCCTTCAAAAGTTGTGGATCCTCTATTTGTGATCAGTGTCTTGGAAGAAACAACACAGACACAGGTTGAATGTAAGGTTGGGGGGCTAGTCAGAGAGAAGGGAATTAGAAAGGCGGAAATACACCAGCCCTATAGTGGTGTGGTTTAGCACAGAAATATGATAAACACTGAGAAAATGGAAGGCAATTAGCCCACAAAACAGTTAATTGCTCTACTATCAAAAGGCAAGAATGGAGATTATAAAGCTGAGCCAGCTTCAAGCTCATTATCCTCACTCTCTGTCTGAGTTACAGCTCCCAAAGAGCCCAGGCTTTCTTGTGTGGATTCAGGGCAGTCCTGTTGCAAGAGACCAGATACAGTGGCGAGCTTCCAGGATTGCTACAGATTTCAGGACAGCTGATTTCCTGATGAACTGTTGGGAAAAAAAAAAAAAAAAAAAAAAAAGGGACAATCAGAACTGTACTGTTTTTTTAGAAATTATAGAAATTATATCATTTAAATATTATAGACTAAACACATATAAATAACCTCTTTAGCCACTGAGAGGGATTCTGCCCTTCCTAATTAGGATTGTGCAGTTTAACATCCATTCTTTACCATACCATGTGAAAAGTTACAAATAAGAAGTGCATTACTAGTTGCTTCTTCACTTCAACACTATACAAGAATAATAAGCCTTTTAGTCTTCAACATGAAAATGTAGCTCCACACAACATCTGTGGTGGAATTGTCATTTTAAGGCCTTGAAGCTCACCAAGAATGTGTCTTTCCTTTCTTTACTATTATACTTATTTACCTTTAAAAATAAAAGTTACATTAATTATTATTGTAACAGTTTGCACATAATCTCCTAAAAATAAATACCCATGTAATGAGCCTGAAATGATATGGTAATTTCTTAATTCAAAATAATTACATGGCTATTTGTGCCCTCTAAAATAAGGTATCACTTATTCAGCCCAAACAAATTGCTATTTGCCCAGGTTTTGAACTCTGGTAAACAGTAGCACAACAGTCAGCTGAATACAAATCCTGAAAAATTTTTTATGTTAGATGCTTACTTACACAGAAACAGAAACAAATATTTGTCAAGGCAACAAGCAGACTTTAGTACAACCAAGGGAAAAACAAAAGAAAGGCCTTGAAAACAGGACTGAAAACGCAACCAAGTCAGAGTGCTACAAAGGCACCAGCTGGCACAAAGTCACCTAGGTGACTTTGAAAAGAGTGGAATTTGTTTGGTTTATTTTGGCTTGTTTGCATCTAAGTTAACTGCATATCTTCCTATATCACCTGCAGACACAGATAGGAAAGCCACCAGAGAGGTGGAAACTGGAAGGAAAGAAGGTACAAGGGAAGAGAGACATTTAAGCTATTGATTCCTCTAAATCAATAAAAAGTCTTCCACTGGTTTTAATGGAGGCTGGAGAAGGCCTAGATTTTGGAGCACTAATAAAGGATTAAAAGTCACCTTGTTCTAAATGGCAATAGAATGCTTCTCATTTACTTTAATAACATATGCTACAGCCACAGGCACTCATGACTATTGACTGCTAAATGGTAATTCTCTGCTTTCTCAGTCTGGAAGAATAACAGATAATGAAGGACTTGCAAATGGATTGGTGCTGCTCCATATGAAGACAGAGCCCTTCAAAACCCAGAGTGGACATCAAGTACTTCCCAGACATGCATGAATGTGCTCCATGCATTTACTACATGAGTAAATGAAATTGTGCACTACTTTTCATCTGTGATGATTAAATATTTGGGCCTGCAATGAAAATTAAATCCACACTTGATTTTGTATTTCTATGCTGCACAGCTACTCTTATTTCTCTTTTTTTTTAAACACACTGGACTGAGTATTATACCTGTATTTGTTCTTGGAGTTACTGATTTCGCTCACAGAAGTGGTATGCAAGATATCACTTGATATGCAGTGATATGCAGAAGTATATGCAAGATCTGGCATGCTGTTTCCTGCTTCCAGAAAAATTTGAGAATCAGATGAAAACTGATCCATCCCAATTGCATACATCATGGGTGAGAAACAAAACTCAGTAATCAACGTTTCTACTTAAAATCATAGGCAACACAGAATAATCTAAAGAAACAATATTTTCAGAGAGTGATAGATTATAAAGAAGATATAATACAGGCTTTGTTTTTGCAAATGTTTTCAACTTAGAACAGGGCACTTCAGGCTACTTTGTACTCTTTCATGCAAGTTCAACTTAATTCAGACTTGATTTTTGCTAAGGTTGCCTTGATATTTTGCATACCAATATTGTTTTAGGTGCTCTTGATACTTGCATATTTTCATGAGAATATTGCTGAGTCCCTTAGCTAAAGCTCTCTACAGTTTTCTAGATGGATTCTTTCAAAACACCACAAGGAAAAGAGGAAAAGTAAAAATAAAAAAAAAAAAAGAAAACAAAGCCAAAAAAAAAAAAAAGAGGTTTGGGTCCTTTCTTTAGCTGTCAGTTAACATATTCCTTGTTGATCAGGAGTAAATGGCATTGTGGCATTGAATTTAGTAGCTTGTGATAGCACAGCACTAAATAGCCCCACCATTGTTACTTGTAAACAGCAGCAAAAATTTCCCATGACTTCTTTGGTCAGTCCCACTTTTTTACGATACAAGATTTTTAACAACTTGGCTACATTTAACATGCTCTGACTGGTAGCTCTGATGGGAGTTACATCACTGGGTTTAGCATCCAACACCCCAGTACTAGCAGTACATGTGTCAGAACAAAACAGAATATCCCAAGTTGGAAGGCATCCACAAAGATCAAGTACAACTCCTGACTCTACACAGGACTATCTAAAAAGTAAACCATATCTGAGAGCATTGTCTAAAGGATTCTTGAACTCCAGCAGGCTTAGAGCCATGACCAATTCTGAGGGGAGCCCAACCATACTCGTGGTGAAGAACCTTTTCCTAATACCCAGCCTGAACCTCCCATGACTCAGGTCCATGCAGTTCCCTCAGGTCCTGTCCCTGTCAGCAGAGAAGGGCCTGCCCGTCTGCTCCCCTCGTGAGGGAGCTGCAGGCCGCCATGAGGCCTCCTCTCAGTCTCCTCTTCCCTGGTCTGAACAAACCAAGGGACCTCAGCTGTTCCTCATACAAATTGCCCTCTAGGTCCTTTACCATCTTTGTTGCCCTGCTTTGGACACACACTAATAATTTTATACCCTTCTTATATTGTGGCACCCAAAACTGCACACAGTGCTTGAGGTGAATGCAGGTGCCTTTGCCTGTTTTGAGTGATGACATCCAAATTATCTTGAACATATCAGCTGAAACTTCAGCTTTTATTCTAATGTAAGTGTTGTTACATCGTCTTGAATAAATGTATTTTACCCATCTCAGTGATATTGCTTGTTTCAGCTTGTTTGGTTTTAACTCAGGCCTGAGCTGCTCCATAATCATTTGTTCATGTTTATGAGATTGCACATTGTTGACTAATAGCTTCATTTTGCTGAGTTTCCATTTATTACTGTCACAGTTACAGCTGGTTTTGAATTTTTGTAACTTGCCTATCCTAGCATGAATCTAATTTCATTGACGTTTAACACTGATCCTGAGGGCTCCTCTTTGACTGTTTGTCACCCAAAGATCAAATACTTTTGCTGCTGACTTTTAAAATCAATTACAATATCGCAGGATTTGGCTGAGAGGATAACCCAAAGTGAAAGGCAGTGAGTCTTAAGAGAGAGAGTTTCCCGATGCATTAAATAAGATTGATTTTCTATGTGCAGAAACAAAAAGAAAAAAAAAAAGAAAAAAGAAAAAAAAAAGAGCAAAGTCTTTTCTGTGATACATGGAAAACATGCATAAATCCATATCGCTGTTCCTGAATGTTAGGATCTGCTATAATAGAGGACAATCTGACCAAGTGCTGGAGGGACACTGTTACAAAACACATTCATGTCTTCTTAAGGTAGCCCTTCCTCTTTCTTTAAACCCTTAAGTTTTTCCTGTGACACATTCTATCTTCGGTTAAATTAACAAAACAAAACAAAAAGTTAAATAAATCCTACTAAAAAATCCCTTTAACTTAATAGAAATTAAAAATCTAATTAAACTGCAATTTATCATTTCCACAACAACATTTCACAGAATCACAGAATGGCCGAGGTTGGAAGGGACCTCTGAATATCGTCTACTCCAACCCCTCTGCCGAGCAGGATCACCTACAGTGCATTGTGCAAGATGACATCTGGGTGGGTTTTGAGTATCTCCAGAGAAGGATACTCCACAACTTCTCTGGGCAACCCATTCCAGTGTTCTGTCACCCAATATTTCCCTCTCTGTTTCCCAGATTTCACAGTTTCATTAATTGAATCTGAACTAAATCTCCAAGTTTAATAAAAAAAATTGAGGTAAACTGAAGTACTGCACTATGTATTTACTTATTTATTTATTTTGTGATTAGATAAATGCCTTCACTCTCCAAGTCATTTTCTTATCTATATAACTGACAAATACAGATTAATGGAATCCTTGAAAAAATATACAATAACTTAACGGAACTGGCAAACATTTTCTTGAAAATACCCTTTCACACTATGAACAATAATTCTACTTCAAATTCACAGAAAGAATGTACATTTGCTTCACACTTTGAATTAGGTTGAAAAACATTTTAAGGTACTGAATTTGAAAATTGTTAGAAAAATTATTCACCTATGGATAAGCAGAAGGGTCACTAAAAACACATTTAAAACTGACGTATTTTAAAAGCTTATTTCTGCAGCATACTGAATAATCACAGAAAATAGGCATAAAAAAGTAAGGCCTTTTGTCTAGCAATTCTTAGTAACGAGTTGCTCTTTTGTGATTGATAATAGAGAAGAAGCTAGGGGAAAGACAGAGCCAGAAGGTAGAAAACAGTGATGAAGAAGCAACACACAGGAAGACAGAAGAGCTGCAAATAGAAATCTCATAGAAGTTAAGGAGAAGACCAGGTGGGTTGGCAGAAAAAGCTACTCATAGAAGCCCAAGATAATATAATTGCTTAATTGGCTAGCATGTCTGAGCAAGGAACTGCAGGATTGCCCTTTACTTGTCTTTCCAGGCCACAGATCGCTTTAAGAAGCTTCTTTTTAGCCCTTCTGCTTTTCAGTTACTCCCCCCAGTTGCGAACCTTCCCATAAATGAGAAATAGTCATTACAGAAGCAATCCAGCAGTCCTGAGACACAGAGGGTGACCTTTCTTGGTGCATAAATTGACATCAAATACAATTTCAGAACTTTAAGGAAATAATTTCACCTAAAAATTATGTTTGGAAATATTTTCCAAATGTCAGGTTTTTTTCTTCAGAAAACTGGGTCTTGCATTTGTTTTGTTGTTGTTGTTTTAAGTCCGAATTGCAACAATTTATTGTATTAAACAGGACAATGTCTTTTGCTCAAAAATAAATGAAATTCAACTGCATTTTCTTAGAATATTGCCTGCTGGGAATTTGGACATTTCTGCACAAGAAAGCAAGAGTTTCAAGTTACAGCAGATGATTTAGTCATGTAGGTCATGATCTAGGTATATATATCTAGGTATTTCAGTCACTTCATCCTGGGAGGAGTATTTCTCAGCACCACAAAGAAAACTGGAGGCCAGGCAACAATGGCAATACAATATGTCTGCATGCTGATCAGCTCACAAACAAAAGAAAATGAACCACTTCCGTTCCAGGAATGCAATGCTTGATTTCAATCGAAAATGCCAAAACAAAATATGTCAACATCTCTAAATGAATGTTCTTTGAAATCTCCATATTCTGCAGGCAGGCTTTAAAACTCTACATTCTCTCAAATAAAAGCAAACACTGAAATATCCTTGGGAAGGAAAATATGCAATTTCTTCTAATCTACTTGTTTCTACTCCCCATTTTCAGAACTCATCCTAAATAATGGAGGCTCTTAGCAGGGAGGTCAGAGAACGTTACAAAATGTTTAAGAGATAATCTGAGCTCCACAGTAAGAGTAGGAAAGACATGAATCTAGGGAACCCTACCAGAGCAATGGAAATCAAAATTTTATTTGGGGTAGAATCTTTGTAACTGAAATCTAAACAGAAATAAACGCATATATAATGTAACTGTTCATGCACACACAAACACTAAAAGCAAATTCACAAAGATGTCCTGCTGTCAGAACTCAGCATTAATTTACTTTCCAATTCCAGTCAATTTGTTATCACAAATGCCCTCAATTAAAATGTTTTATCTGATATAGGGTGAACTAAAACAATCTTTTTATTCTGATGATAGAGATGCACTTAGCAGCATATAAAATAGTGATTTAATGGGTACTTAATGGCCTGAAGCTTTAAATGAATAAATCATAAATTAAAGCTTTTGTAGCCTTTTATGCTTTCCCATTTGGATCCTAAAAATACAATTTGCATTCATTATGTAGGACTGATATACAGTACCTTGCTTCCCAATGACATTCAGCTGCATCACAATATTTGTTCCCACAGCATGCTTGATGCTGTTGCCTTCTGAAGAGCTTTTAATGTAAGGTCTAGGTCACAGCCCTTCCCTGTGGAAGATGGACAGAATGATTTCAAACTTCTCTGGGAAACTCTGAATTTGCTGAAGCACCTAGTTTCTGAGCAATCACTGACAATAAATCCATTTCTTCCCCTTCAGTGCACTTCATAATTTCAAACGAGGCAGTAGGGGGTGGATTTTCAAAACATCAAGTGAAATCTGAGCACAGAGCTTTGATAAGTAAATAATAGCCTTGCATGTGCCAGTTTCTTTCAGTGACCATTTTTCTTTTTTGTGACACTACCTGAAAGAAATACCTTACAAAAAATAAACCAAAAAAAAAAACACTTTTCTTTCCTAAATATTTTGCCTGTGTTTTAAAGTGCTTTTCTATATGTTTTTCATATCTGAATACTCACTGTAGTGAACCAGGCAGTCTCAAACTACAACACCTTTGTCACAGAAAACAAACCAGAAAAAAAAATTTAAAAAAATGAAAATTAAGCAGGAATCTATGTAAGTTCTTAAGCACAGCTATACCTGTATTCTAAACTGAATTCAACATGTCCTTAGACTCTACTTCAATACCTGACAGCTGTTAGTTTATGTCCTGGTCCTTCTTCCTGTGATAGGAAAGGTGACACCACGCTCCGCACCATCCTCAGCCACAGCTAGATAGAAAAGATCCATGGGAGGTAACCATGACAGTCTTTTACATGCTGTTTGGAAAGGGGAGGAAAAAAAGTCACAACAGATTTCCCTCTAAATTTTATTCAAGGTATTTATAAAATAAAAAGTGTCTTGCCAAAGCACATACACCTAACATTGCTCAGTAGTTGCTACCAGCTTTCAACACAGCATCTGCCTTAAAGGCAGCAAAACCAGGAGTTCACAGGTTCACACCACTTAAATTTCGACTTTGCCCTGGCAGATTTATGCTGTTTTGTGCAGAGAGGGTACACAGTGCTGCTCCACAGGCAACTTATATATGGGACTGTGAAAAAAACAGGGTAGAGGGAAGGAGGAAACTGACTGTCCTGTATCACTTTGCCCTTGCAAAGCATGAAGCATGTGCAAAGCATGAAGAATGCCTCTTGCTGGCCTTTCCTCAAAACCCCCAGTAACAAAGCCTCTCTTCCCATCATTTCTGTCTATTAGACTGCTCTTAAACCTGTCCAAATAGGAAGACAGTTCTGGTAGTAACTAAGGAGGTTTTTTTGTTTTGTTCTAACCATGTCTAACTCATGTAATGCTCATTTTATTATTTTTTTTTTTTTGTTAAGAGTTCTCCCTGGACAGATGGAATCAGAGTCAATCACCTTGTTGAGGAGTCATTCTTATACACAAATACTGCTGCTGCTTGAATCCTGCACATTATTCAGTCTCCCTTCTTCCTGAGTCACTGTGGCTTTCAGTATATCAGTAATTTGGTGATTTAAAACAAACAAACAAAAAAACCCAAAGCACACACACATTCACGTATATATATTTAGAGATTCATTTTGTGTTAGAAATATTCTTTTTTATAAGAATATTTGCCTAAATAAAAATAATTTCTAAACAGAAATGTTCCAGGCTAAAAATATCAAAATCAGAAGAACTTCATTGTTTACTCAATATGTTTTGAAGTTCCAAAATAGAATTTGTATTTTTTTTCTAAAATAAGTAATGCAATTAATTTTAATACTACAGAAAGAATTTTAATACTACTACCAAAAACTTGTTCTAACAATTCAATCAATTTCCTATTTTTTCACTTCTGAATTACTTCCAAACATTCTGTTTTATCTTTGTTTATCACTGCTATCTGTTGACAAGGCATTTTCAGATGTTTTTGATGGTTACACGTAAATGGGGATTGGGGGATTTGTTGACCCATAACGTGGTGTGCTTCCATTTTTTCCTCGTGTACTGTATTTTTAGTATTTACCTCATTTTTATATACACTGTCATCTCTGGGTCATTTCAGTCATTACTGCTTTCTGTGCAGTTTCCTCCCTGTAAAAATCTAGGTTTGCAATAATTCTCCCGACTGATTAGTTTTGAAAGCACCATGTTGCATTTCCTCTTGTTCTCTCTCATGTCCATTTTCAGCTTCTTCTATACTGCAAGCCTAAGAGGATTATATAATAACAATGTTAGTATATCAAATGATATCTGAGAGCTTACATCCTCTTATTTATTTATTATGATATCTGTCATAGAATCATAAAGATTGGAAAAAACCTACATCCAAGATCATCTGGTCCAACCATCCCCCTACCACCGATATTACCCACTAAACCATGTCCCTAAGTACCACATCTAACCTTTCCTTAAACACCCCCAGGGACACATTGACTATCATTAGCCAATGAACTTCTTTTTTCCCCCATAAGTAGCATGGGCTATTTTATTTTTTCCAAATTTCTTTTTTTTTTTTTTTTACAAAAATAACCTTTTAGTATCATATAAGTGAATATGTGAACTTTATCATAAAAAATGTGTTTAAGAAGAAAGACATAAAATTAAGAAAAGGGTAGAAAAATTTAAGTGATATTTCTAAGTGCACTGAGTCTTTCAAAAATAGATTTCCAATTCTGTTCTTTAATGTGTATGATACAGTCAAATCTACACTGACTTTTTCATCTGCTTCAGGATTATATTCATTTTATAAATGTGATTTATTATTATTTTTAATTGTTGGAAGATGCCTACTCCTTGTCCAGCTGCCTTTGGGATTGCCAGTACAATTTGTAGTGTAAATAGTTAAAAAAGCAGAGCAGTATCATAGTCTGCATTCTACAAATCTTCCAAAATTGAAATTTGATTAAAACAAACAAACAAAAAACAACTTGTAAACCATTATCAGACCTTCAGAAATCAATCTGCTTACAGTCTTAATATTTTTGTCATCTTTCAGTGACTTTGGATGCTTTGAAGAATGGTTCTATGATTGCCTGCAAAGAAAGGACTTAAAAATATTGCATAAAAATTAAGTGCTCTCATCTTCCTTAATACAAATTCATTATAAATGGTTTATTAAATGCTCTGACTAGTCATCACATACTTTTGCTGAATTTATATATGACAAGTACAGGAACAGACCTAATTAGAATCATGACAGTCTGAACTATTATTGGGGTGCTATCATATGCCAGCTGTGTAATATATATATATTTTTATTTATAAAGGTTAATGTTTAAAAAACTTTTCATAATTAGAAAAGCTAACTGCATCTTTTGTGATTTGCATCTCTATTGCCAGAGCAGTTTCCAGATGATATCCATAATGCATCCTTCTTTATGGATGGAGCCCTTTCTTCTTATTGTTATGTAGCCTACCAAAGCACCAAACACACCTTCTGGTAGCTACTAAGGTGCTTCCTATGTTAGCTCTTTACAAGGAGAGGAGTAGGACAAAAATTACAGGGAGTGGTCTCCAATCTCCCATCTGTAATGCTTGGAGATTCACACGATAGAGAAACAAACACTTCAAATCACTTGAGAGCAGATTTCCTACCTATCGCACCATTCTGAGGAATTTACAAAGACAATATAACCCAATAACTTTTTTTTTCTCCTGCTCTAGTGACACAAATATTTCTGAATTAAAATAATGTAGCAGCACCCTAATGCACAAGTTATGTTTCACTCAGAAGTGAATTATATAATTTATTTATAATTTATATAATTATATTTAATAAATATAAAATTTAGAATTTTATTATGATTTATATATTATACAATCTACAGCAACATTGTGAATTGTATAATGAGTGTTTTATGAGAAATCAAGATTACAAGGCACCTTGTCTAAATATTTTAGAACTGCTGTGTTATAACACAGAGGATTAGCTCTAAAAGCCCCCAAAAGTTGCTTTAGCAATGTTTATGAGTTATCAGCGAGTTTTCCTCCAGAACTGCTACTTTCATTGTTACTTTCCTCTCCTTGTTTCTAACTATTCTGCCCTTATTCTATTCTACCTTTATTATCCCTTCTTGACTCTAAATTTGGATTATCTCAAGATCCATGTTATATAAGAACTTATTTTAAGCACTGACACATTTAAAAGGTGTTCAGCTTTTTTGATGCATGGCTTTTCTGCATGAAAGTATTGCTATTATCACAGTAAATGATCCTTAGATTGAGTAGTGCCATAGTGACTGAAGAAAGTCAAAGTCCAGCTAACATGCAAACAGCCCCATTTATTGATTTACAAGAATACGACTTGAATAGTGTTTCTGAATGATTTATTTTGCACACTAAATATTAATATATTTAGAATAGTTTAAAAGGACTGTTTTTATCTCCCACATTACTCATGAGCTAACAGGAGACTAATTAAGTAAATTCTTACCTTAACTTTAGACCAGGATATTTCCAAAAAGAGTGTTCAGCCTGCTCTCAAGAGAATCTGACTTGTTAGACTTGACCTTGTTCCAGCATGGAGTCAGACCATGCCTGGGAAGTCCTCCCTGGTTCCACAAGGCAGACACAAGCTGCAAAATCCAGGCTTCAGTGGTATTTTGGCAACAAATCTAAAAACCATGAAAGGTTTGTGTAAGAAGGCTATTCCATTTGAATCTTCAATATTCCTATTTAATTGATTTTTTTTCTGCCAAATGCTGTCTCTTTCATGCAAATCCTTTTGCAGTTTCTTCTAGATATTGACCCAAATAGGAAAAAGAATATTCTAGGAAGGCTTCAGACACATGAAGGTAGAAAGGCAATGAATACTTTCAAACCTTACCAGGAATAATTAATATAAACATAAGTAGGAAACAGCAATGTAAAATTTTAAGCAAGAGCCATAGCAACATTCTGGATTTGTGAAGAGGTATTGAAATGCAAAAGATACTAAACCATTTCAGCTTTTACCTAGTCACATGAAAAAAAAAATAATCTTTTAATCATTTATTTTGTCAGTATTCTGTATTTTGGAAATGTAGAACTATACAATATAGTCCATCAAGATGTTGTTTTGATACTTACGGTAACATCAAACCTCCACTAGAGGAATGGAGAAAAAAAAGATTGGCAGTGATCAAAATACTCATCGTTCAATGTATCAAAGAGATATCACTGAGAACAGATTACAGTATGGTTGTACATACATTATAAATTTCTATAGTATAAGGAAAAATTATTGAATAGATTATAATTCTTAGAGTTGTTTTTTTTTTTTTACTTTAAATTTTATTTTAATCACTTATATTGTGCAATTTGGATAGGCAATTGAATACAATGCATCAAGAAGGTTGCACAGGTATTTGTGAGTAAAAATACATACATACCTATACATTTATCAATGGGTACAAGAGAGAACCATGACGACGTCTGCAGCTTGCTCCCTTTCATTTTTTATTCCCTTATCTAACAGTGATGTAAATACACCTACAGCATCATCCATAAACATACACTACTTACATTGACAGAACACCACACATGGGTGGATTTCTTTCAGCTTGCCCTGGGACAGCCAAAGACAAGTTTCTCTATCAAAGCAAAAATGTCCAACTTGGAAAGACTGCCTAATATAGAAAACTACAGAGCAAACACCCAGTCTCTTACCCTCACTACGAAAAGGAGATCCTAGTAGCTCTACATCAGAAGCTTTACATTTAGTTTAAAAGCTGATATGAAATTCTTATATTGTTCTGCTTTTAGTTCTGTTACACGTGATGTTATCATTATCTTTTTCCAAGAGAAAATATTTGTGCGTACACTAAGTAGTTCATTAAAAGCATATAGAAGTCATGAGTTATCCTGAATATCAGCAAGGATCAATCCAATAATTTACAAATGTCAATCATATAAATTAACTTCCACTCAAAACAAAAAGCTAATGATATAACCTTTTAAAATTAGATATAAGTACTATCCAAAATATTTCGTGAATGCTTACGAATAATAACTACTGAAAAAGTGATCAGTATATATATTGTTCATATGCAGTGAAAAGTCAATAAATAAAATTCCTCCTCAAAATTCTGCACGTGTTTCAGTCTTCAGTAATGTTTAGTATACTAACTTTTTTTTTAATACTTGAAAAAATTTTCTAAGGTATCTAAGGATTTTGACTGACAATTCCTGACACTGATATTAAGATGAACTTTTAGGCCTTGATTTTTAATAATTGCTAATCCCATGGCTTCTGTAAAGGGGGTCCTCAGTTATTATGAATTAAGCATACAGAAACTGAAGCATCTTTTAAGATTTATGTATAGTCCATTAAAAAGGATCAATCACAGTGTGTTAGGTGTCTATGCTTTAACAACCCTTTAAAGGAGGCACATATTTATTTCAGTGCTTTCTGCTTTTCCCTTTAGTATTGTGAAATGAACAGAAAACTTAAGTAAAATCTTCATTTCAAAACGTATAGATTACCTTTTTAAACACAGAAAAAAGTATTTAATTCTGCTTCCATTTGTCTGTACAGAGTAACTAAGCTTAGAGATAGTGACAAAATAAATTCATGTCAGTGACAATTAAAACAGATCAGTAAGGAAAGACAATTGTGCCCTGGATCCTTCTGCTGGAGCAGAATGTATTAACTAAATGAATTTAAAATGTATTTATTTTTTCTGTGTATAGTAGCTGTACTGAATGACTCCATGACTTTTTCTTCTTTTATACACATGAACAATTAGTCATCTGAATATAAAGTTGCCCCAAAGTTTTGTTACTGTTTTTGTTGGTGTTTTATCAGAAAGACAACCATTTTAAGAGGCAGAATTCTTAAAAACAAAACAGACAAAAAAAAACTGCACTTAGAGCAAAAGTAAGAATAAGGAAAGAAACTAGCAAGAGATGCACTAAACAGAATTTGATTTATTTCATGAGTTAATACAATCAGATAAAGTATTTGGGATCAGACTAAGTACCTTCTTCAAGAAGCCTGCACAGTATGCACTTTCATTTATACCTGGTCATGTTATAAAATGGCATCCGACAACCATTAGGCTCCATTTTTCATAAATATTATTGATAGCTTCTTTCTTGAATGATTACCTCCCGTGAACCTGGAATGAATAAAAATGGTGAGACGTGCAGATAAACCATGACTGAAATTTTTCATGAGACTTACATAAAACAGGTGATTAGCAGTGAAAAGATGCATTTAATAGAAGTTATAGTAATGTTTCTTTATTCATGAGATGGTCCAAGTCCTTGAACTTCCACAGAAACCTCTGAAGTTCTGGCAGTCTGCACCAGCTATAGCTGTACTCTTTAGCACCAATTCAGCAAGCACTTTGCTGTTCAGTAACACACTGACTGGCATTGGTAAACTGGGAAAAGTGCTGTGCAGCTTCCTGACGTAATTTCAGTAACTGGCCAGAGTTCCCTTATGTTTATTCCTGTCAATCACAATTATCTGTTTTTAAATCTATTTTTTCTATGGATTCCTAAAATTAATGAGGATTCCATAACCAGATATCAATGTCTGACTCAGACATTTGTTTGTCCTAAAGGAAGGGGGGGAAAAATTTTAAAAAAATCCAGCATTGCAGTTTTCTTTCTTCTCTTTATACACTATGTCGAAAATAATTTTGCCATTCCTGTATCTGAAGACAGTCGCAAAACTCCACGCAAAATAATTATTTCAAAGTAAGTAGTAAAGCACTACTTCTAAAATAGTTCTAAAAAATGTTAGATGTTAACTTTTTTTTTTTCCTCAGAGAATGGTAACCTTATTTTTAAAACTTAAAAATGGGGAAAATAAATAATATGCATACCTTTATCCTTTCCCATTTTAGGGGCAGTTCTCCTGCTGCACTGCACTAATTACATAAACTTAGACAAATAAAAAATCTCAAATTTCATTACATATTTTTGCATGAATAACACTGCCAAAGAAATGTTTCCTTAACAGTGAGTTAATTGATGTGGCAACTTTGCTAGTGAATATCAAGTATGATCAAGTATGGATCAGGACATGGCAGTAAAAGAAACACAAGTTAAAAATAGGAGAAAATTATTTCACTAATGTGTGTATATCCTTCTTTAGAAGTCATAATTAAACAAGGCATTATCCCTTTTTTAAATGTATTGATTATTTTTTAATGAGTGGTATGAGTTTTAATTAAATACTTAATTCAGGTCACAAAGGCCTAAACATTTTTTTTTCAAGTTAATGTTTTGATCCAGCAACATAAGGATTTTGCGAGGCTAATAGATGGGTTTATGCCACTGAATTCCTTAACGAATTGAATCTAATCCACCTACAGCAAGTCATATGTTATTCATGACAAAACATACTTAGCACAGAGTTTTTAGACCTGAGAAATATATATTTTAAAATTAATCCTCCATAACTAAACACCAATACTAAAAAACAAAGCAAAACAAAAACAATACAATACAATACTTTACAATACAATACAAAGTTTTTCAAATGGACTTCTACCGTTCTACCCTTTCGCAAATCAGTTGTTTGGCTGTTTTGTTCTATTTTGGCTCAAAATGCCTGCCATCTTGGTGAAATAGTTTACAATTCCATCATCAGGATAGAGCTGTTCACTTCACAGGCCTCAATCCCAAACCATTAATGTCAGTGAAGGGTTTTTATTGATTGTAGTGGATGGCAGAATAAGCGGTACCCAGGATTTGTTCAAATTGCATTTGATGTGCTCTGTCTTTTTTCCTTTAGCTACTTGTGTAATCACAGTCATAGAAAGTTTAGCCTAATTTATTACTGATTTAGAAGTGGATTTTTCAAAGAATTGCCTAAAAAGTGTTCTTTCAGATACCTAACTATTTCTAAGAATCAAAAATTTCTCTGGTTTTGTTGCTTTTTCAGACGATCAGATCTCTCGTGCCTTCACAGAATGGCTCTAAGTAGAAGCTTGCGGCAATTTGAAGGTCTTATACTGCAGGGAGGTGAAGTTAAGATAAATTAAGGAGTGTATTTATGACTTTTGTTGTTCCAATTTACTAGGAAAAGTCAATGAATTAAAGTCAACCGATACATACAGATAATCTTACCCTAAAAGTTCAACCAACTACCTTTTGAACCAATATACATTCACACTGTATGAGCAATAACACTATGATCAGCAGCAGAGGATTTTAGTTCAATCTGTAAATAATACATTTCCTTGTTCAGGTGACATCAAGGCTTGTGTCATTCTTCCCTTCTTCTTGCCTTTGAATCACATTGCTAGTTAACGTAAGGCAATTACAGTGCAGCAGCAGGTACGCTCACAGGTGAAGAGCAGCCAGAAGAACAAAGCAGACAAGTTTTCCTTCAGTTGGTCTCCTTATGTGAGCAATGTAGATACCAACATTTTTCCTTGTCACCTACAAAGCCAAAATGTTAGCAAGACATTGCACACCGAAAATGATTTTTAGCTTTCCCAGTGAGTAAATTAATTGCAATTGCACTTTAAAAATTAATGGGAAATGAATGAGATTATTTTGGATCCTGCTGTTGCCTGCATAAAGACAATACTGTCAGTGGTAGACATGGGCAACTGCATATTGTACCCCAGGGTGCCAAGGCTTTGCAGTAACAAACAATTATGCATTCCTGCCCACTCTGAACCTGTGATAATACCTCTTCCAAAGCTATTAAATATGCATCTGTGTCCAGAGTGAGTCCTGCATGCTTGGGTATGACAGATGAGAGCCAAAGGTTTTTTGCCTTTTTTTTTGGTGGACAGGGTTATTCTAAGTAGCTATTTCCCTCACTCACACCTCATCATAAAGATTGGTTTTCTCAAGTTGGACTCAAGAAGGATTTATTGGCTTGCAAGTGCTCTCACCAGTGACACCAAAATGAATTTTTAAAGTACACATTCTCACAGGTACAAAGGGTGGATGAGAGTTGCTCATGAAAAAGTGGCACGCTTTTGGAGGTAGTCAACAGGAGGACTTTTCTGTAATTTTCCATCCTACTTGCATCCAAAACCAGATGTTTCTGCCTGTGGTCTGCTATCAGATCCTTTTCACCTGGATGCTTTAGGAAGGAAGAATTATGTTGACTTCGTAATTCACCTCAGATTTTTCAGTCCTAATCTTATCTTGTTTGATGTTGCCTTTACTGCCCTGAAACTTCATGGTATGATGCCTGAAAAAGCTCCTCCTGCATTGGTAACTTGCCAAATAGTCATACAGTCATAACATCCCACACACCTCCACACCTGTTTTTCTCTGTTATTTATTTCCAATTTATTCATCCAAGCTTTTTCTAGGCTTAAATTAAACTGGCTGCTCTACAACTTCATTGTGCTTCTTATTTATAACTTCCACCCACTAAGCAATATTCCCTGATAAGTCAGAAGACTATCAATCTGTTCTATTTTCTTTTCTTCTCATTTTTCACCTTTTGTTTCTCCCCTTTTCCTGATATTTGTAAGTATTGCAGCAATCTCTGTAGCTAGGTTTATACTTTGTCTGGTTCACATCACATAGAATATTTTGATTGTTTTACATGCAAAATAAATAGTTTCTACTTGAACTCGGTATTTCCAGAAGATGACATTGTTTTAATTATTATGAAAAACATTTTGCCTGGAAAATATGTTATCTATCATTATAAGACTATCTGCTAATTCTAGCCACATTCATCAACACATTTGTTTCAGAAAAAAATTCAAATGAAAGGGAATAGACCAGAATGCTGTAACCCTCTCATACCCTACTGCTCTCTGGCTAAAGCACTTCATGCTGAACATCAGAAATCTGCATTGCAGGTTCCAGTCTGTGAGGATTTTTACCTACTGTGATCCACCTGCCAGTGACGTTTTCCGCTCATCAGACTGGTAGGCATGCTAAGGCATCATATTGGAGATCTTTTACTTTTTTTCAGTATTTAAATGTCCGCTAAACATAAACCATTTAAGAGGGATAGGAATATCAATTTGTTCCTATGAAAGTTTTGAAAGTTTGCCCTTTCAGTTGTATCTTCAACCATTTTTCTTTTAAACTTCTTAAAATACAATACTCCAGTTGGGCCAAAAATAATAATATTCTAAATAACAAAATAATTGTAGTGAAGGTGTGTATTTTCTTTCAGCCAAACAAAAACATGCAGAAAAAAAAAATTAAGGCTTGTATTTTCCTTTGATGAAATGGCCAACAACAACAACAACAACCAAAACACTCTCTGAATCATGCTTAATAAAGATGCTTTAGGTTTTGTATTTAGTAGCCAAAGGAATAAATCACTTTTGAGCAGCAGTATATACTAGCAAAAGAAACATTGTTGTATCCTTAATTATCCCATGTCAACTATCCTCATTATTTTCTTTTTGCATGTGCATTAAAATTTAAATTTAGTTTTATGTTAAAATATAATTTTGTATTTAATTTTAAGAAAATCATAGCTGGAAGTTTTGTGAGAACAGATAAACTGAGCATTTTGATTAACAGAATATTTTGGCTTTGCTTTCATTCCATCTTTTGTGTTTTGCCATTTCTTTTTTCTTCCAGTGTTAACAAATGTATATGTGTGTGCCTGCATACACACAGAGCTGGGAGATTTTGTGTTGAAAAGTTCTACACACAACAGGGGGGCTTGCCAGAGGTTAAACCTCAGCTTCCAATTCTGATATTGATCTGGAGATTGAGTAAATTATGTTACCTTGAACTAGAACTCCTTGGATTTAAAATGTGATTTGGTTCATCCCTCCTACCTTTTTGTTTGTTTGTTTTTACTTAAACATATGTTATGACTTGTAAACACAAGAGTTTCCCTCTGTTTTATGGAGAGAAAAAAATGGAAGCAATGGTTAAAGCTGAAATCTTTCAGCATTTCCTGCTTTATATTTTGAGATGAGTCCTAGGCATTTTGGCATAAGTTTTTTTTAAAGCTTTCAGAATTCCTTTGGTTTCTTTGTATCCATTTAATTGCATATGGCAATACTGTATGACATAACTGTGGAAAAACCACAAAAATAGTGTTTGTTTTTAAGAGACTGGCTAACCCCAAAAATCTCCACCATAAATGCTTAACACTGCCAAAGTGCCCCAGAGCAGGACACTGCTGATAGCTCACCTGTCCCTGATTTCAGTTGCAATGAAAGGAGATCATTTCATCTCACTGACATGGTATGGACTTGCCCAGGCACTTCCCCATCAGGTACTGAATGAAAGTCCCAGATCCATTTCCTATAGGATGCTGCAAAGCCTGCCAGGAGCAATAGCTTTCAGTGGAGCACCTGAATCAGGCGCTCAGGTGGAAAGCTTTCAACTGCTGCTTGGCCCCTTCAGCCATCCAATCCACCAGTTCAGAGTTTCTCTGAAACAGAAGAAAACACATGCACTATTAAAAATTGGAAGTGTCTGTCTGAAAAAAAATAAAAATGTATTATGCTGCATTCTCCACAAGGCTTGAAAATAAAGTGTTGCAATAATGAAATATTAATACTTAAAGCAGTGAACCAAAACCTCAGAACATAATACATCACACTACAATTTAATCACTAAAACTTACCATTCTGCGCTTTTGGACTAAATGTGCTAACATAGAAAAGGGAAATGGTAAGGACTACATTTTTACCTCCCAGTATCAAAAATAGAATTGTTTTTAATTAAACTTTGATTTATATATGATAAAGAGTGATTTTTTAATCATTATCGTTCACCTTTCATGCAAAATTTATTTATTGTGTAAGGCAAGCTTAACAGAAACTTGTAAAATAAAATTAAAAAATAGGTGCTATTTCTTCAGAAAGATCTTCAGGTACTACTGTAATTTTCTGTCACATTCATAAGATTTCAAAAGACACCTCCTTGCCTGGATATGCTACCTCCAAACTTAGGACAACACAGCAAAAGCTGTGGAAGGAGTGACAGAGCAGGGCACTCTGGTTAGAGCCACCAAAGCTGGAGGCATTTCTCTTACTTTTCTGTGTAGACACCTGGACCTTTGCTCATGCAGACAGAGGAAATTAATCCAGCAGATCCTCAGAAGCAGTGTTGAAGTTTGGTTTACAAGTGTACACCGTAAGAGAGGATTATTGTCATTTCAAATCATGTTTCATTCTCATCTCAGCAGTATGATTCCTTGCTAGTTTCCACCTTCCAGAAATAGTGAACTAGAGGTAAGACATAGACAACAGCTGCAGCCACCCAAAACACAAAATACTAACAACAGCAAAGATGAGCTAAGTGGGAGAGACTGATGAAGAGAAGAGTAACTGAGTGTTGTGGTTTAGCCCGGCTGGCAGCCAAACACCACACAGCCGTTCGCTCACCCTCCCCCCTCCCTCTCCGGGATGGGGGAGAGAAACGGGAAAGTGAAGCCTGTGAGTTGAGATAAAGACAGTTTATTAAGACAGGAAAAATAATAACAATAATAATAATAATAATAATAATAGTATTAATAGTAATAATGTGCACGAAATAAGTGATGCACAATGCAATTGCTCACCACCCGTTGACCGATGCCCAGCCTATCCCCGAGCAGCCGGCCCCCCACCCCGGCTAGCCACCCCTATATATTGTTCAGCATGACGTCAGATGGTACGGAATACCCCTTTGGCCAGTTTGGGTCAGCTGTCCTGGGTCTGTCCCCTCCCAGCTCCTGCTGCATCCCTAGCCTGCTCGCTAGCAGGACAGAGCGAGAAGCTGAAAAGTCCTTGGCTTGGTGTAAGCACTGCTCTACAACAATTAAAACATCAGCATGTTATCAGCGCTCTTCTCATCCTAATCCAAAACATAGCACCCTGCCAGCTACTAGGAGGAAAATTAACTCTGTCCTACCTGAAACCAGGACAGATATCCACCCCTTATTCCATACCATTTATGTCATGCTCAGGTTACACTCTTTCCAATACCTTCTAATTAGTCACCATTTTCATCTATGATATATAGCAACCATGGTAGTGATGACATACAGTGTTATATGATAATTAACATACTACAATTCAACTCATGGGCTATTCTCACCCAGTATTAGGTCCCCTTGAGGTACACACCGAACCTCCCCATTCTTTTGCATTACCCACCAAGTGCATCCAGGTCCCTGGGCAAAAGCAATCCCACGAATGGGCTTGCCTTTTCCTGAGGCAGGAGTAGCCCAGACTGTCTTACCCAGCATGTTTCTTACGTGCACTACAGGAACTTTATCCCCTTCTACAGTGCGTAACAGGTTTGATTGGGCAGGTCCAGCTCGGTTGGCAGATCCCCTAGTATTGACTAACCAGGTGGTCTTTGCCAAATGTGTTTCCCAATTTTTGAATGTCCCAGCACCCATCGCTTTCAGTGTAGTCTTTAACAGTCCATTGTATCATTCAACTTTCCTGGAGGCTGGTGCATGATAAGGGATGTGATACACCCACTCAATACCATGTTCTTTGGCCCAAGTGTCTATAAGGTTGTTTTGGAAATGAGTCCCATTGTCTGACTCAATTCTCTCTGGGGTGCCATGTCGCCATAGGACTTGCTTTTCAAGGCCCAGGATAGTGTTCCGGGCGGTGGCATGGGGCACAGGATATGTTTCCAGCCATCTGGTGGTTGCTTCCACCATTGTAAGTACGTGGCGCTTGCCGTTGCGGGTTTGGGGGAGTGTGATGTAATCAATCTGCCAGGCCTCTCCATATTTGTATTTCAGCCATCGTCCTCCATACCAGAGAGGCTTTGACCGTTTGGCTTGTTTAATTGCAGCACATGTTTCACAATCATGAATAACTTGTGCTATAGTGTCCATAGTCAGGTCCACCCCTCGGTCACGAGCCCATCTGTATGTTGCATCTCTACCTTGATGGCCTGAGGTGTCATGGGCCCATCGGGCTATGAATAATTCACCTTTATGTTGCCAGTCCAGGTCCACCTGAGCCACTTCAATCTTAGCAGCCTGATCCACCTGCTGATTGTTTTGATGTTCTTCAGTAGCCCGATTCTTGGGCACATGAGCATCTACATGGCGTACCTTTACAACCAGGTTCTCTACCCGGGCAGCAATATCTTGCCACAATGCAGCAGCCCAGATGGGTTTGCCCCGGCAAAGGAGGAGGAAAATTAACTCTGTCCTACCTGAAACCAGGACACTGAGGGAACAGGAGTTTCTGTCTTGATAAAGAATGTCTTACTCAGTACTAAATGGAAAAGAAAAAGTAACCTCAAATGACTGGCAGCCACCAGATTCAACAACAGCAAGTGCATGGGAATTTCACAGCAACTTGAGATAACAGTTAGCACCCACAGCATCTTGTGGCTCTCAGCAATGCCACGTGGATTAGACACTTCAAACATTTTTTCAAGGTGGAAGTTTTCATTTTTCTATTCCCTTTGGGAAACCCAAAAGAAAGAAGAAAATCTCATAGCACAAATATACCAAACCAACAGATATGAAAACAAAGCAAAGTGAAGCTCTGAGGAAAGCATATGAGTAGAACATTAGCAGCAGCATGACATATTTGACAGTCTTGAGAGCATTGTTTATGATAGTAGCCAGAAAGTTCACAAGTAATGAGGAAGGTATGCCTAGCAAGATGAAATGGCAAAAGTGACAGAGGCAAATGGAGAACAGCAACAGGATTATGCAAAAGAGACCGTGATTAAGATTCAAAGAGATAGAGAGAGATTATGGTAGATGATGACCTGATTCAGCATAATAGGGATAAAATAATCATCATACATGAATAGTCTGAATTAAAAAAAAAAAAAAAAATGTCAGCAATATGCACCCAAAAAAAATAAAATAAAAGGGGTGGCAGAAATATAGAGAATACTTCAAATGCAGCCTTTTTGAAGGTAATAGCTGTTGTTAGAACTGTCATCTATAAACCAGTCAAAAGACAGATGTACTTGAAATGTCTTGCCCAATAAAGATCCCACATGTCACTCAAAACGATCTGACTATTTATTACAGAATTTGTAATGGTAACATGAAAGAAGGCATGGAACGTACAACAGACAGATGGACTGCTTGCTACATATGTCATTTAATATCAATCAGTGACTAGAATTTATTAACACACTTTCTGCTTTAATGGATTGAACAAGCTTAAAAACATTCAAAGCAGTAGATAGTAGGTGATGATTAAAATGCAAGGCACATGGTTTCAAAAAGTAAAATAATCTCCAGATAATAGGTAGTATAATCTACTAAAAAATAAACAAAAATTGAGTGAGGTCTACTTTGAAGAATAAAGGTTGTTTCACTGCCAGTGAAACATCTTCATAGGAAGATGAACTGAATACCAGCATTATATTTATATTACTGTTTGCTTTTTCTTCACCTGAGTCTGCTTGTTCCCTTAAATTTTAGGTATGCTTCTTGCAAAATACCTAATGCAAACAGGGAAGAATGAATCCACCCAGGAATGCCCTCACAGAGGGAACGCCCAGCTGCTGGAGATACCGCAGCTATCACAGTTTTTCCCAAGTACCAGCTAGCACATCTTTATCTTTCCATTGGTGCAGCCTGCAAATTATCTGCCAAAGCAACTCTAATTCAGCACCACTGCGTATTATATATAATGCTTGTAGGATGAATTCACCAAACAGTATTTATTATACTGAAAAAGACTAGAGACCTTTCCTCATTCCCTCTTTTATCATAGCCCTTCATCCAGTTTAGAGCAGCCAGCTCTGGTGAATACTTATTTTTGGCTTTTCCAGTGAGTTATCTGTAAGGCAAGTTATTTATGTAAAAGCAGAACAGAACTTCTCTAGAAAAAAAAGTTATTCATTCTTTTTTAATCTCTTAACAGAGCAACATGTTAACAACTTCAGGATGGGAAAAATGCAGAAAAAAGAATACAATGACCTTGCTGTATAAATTTAATTCTAAAATAGGGAAATCTAAGTATAATGACTGTCAATTGTTATCATGAATGAAGAAATATACATAATACATTTTTATAACCGTTTAAACTATTTTGAGTTACTGTGAATAAGAATCCAGATTTCCCTGAAAATCTCATATTATCATAAATGTCCAGTGGCAGAAATTCTGAAGAATTTACTAGTGAAACTAAAGACTGTTTGGTGTCAAAAAGTATACTTGTATTTAATGGATTTTGGAAGACAATTGCCTTATGCTGCTTTGCAAAGTGCAACTCTATTCTGTAGGTTGGTTCCATGATTTTAGATGAAATATATTCCTGGTTTGTTTTTATATTAGTGCTCTGTCTTCCCAGCTACAGCAATAGGAAAGATCACAATTATGCTATGAAATTAATCACATAACAAAACAAATATTGATCACTCTCTCACTCTGGGGGCAGACTAGCATTATCTTACCACTATCCTGAATACTGTTTTTTGACAATGGAGAGAATATTCTAAAAAAAAAGAAAGAGGACTTTTTTCTCCTCTGCTTCTTCCCCTATTTTTTCATAGTTTTTTAGTAAATCCTTTCAGCAACGTTTACATAACAATACTCTTAAAAACTAAAAAGATGAAAACAAATAGTTTCAACCACATTCCAGCAGGATGCTTGAGAATGAAAAACTTCAGACCTTTGTAATTTACCATGAGAAGATACTTTTCTTATTGTACTGACAATGTCAGAAGATGTAATTTTTGTCATCTCTGTAAAATTACTTATCCACTTACTTTTGTGCACACAAACAAATGTCCCTGAAAGAGACACCAACTTCATGCATATCCTCAACCCTTTGAAAAATGTGTGTGCACGTGTGTGTTTATTTATCTCCCTCCAGTTCACATAAGCTGAGGATCTGGCTTTTTTCTTCAAACCCAGTTGCTTAGCAACTCATGGAAAGATAGAGCATTTTTAGAAAATAAGTCCTAGTTGTTTAACAACAGAGTTTTAAGATTTTAAATTGTGTGTGTTTTTTTTTTTTGTTTTGTTTTATTTTAATTCCTGAGACTTAGTTACACAAATTTTGAGAAAATCATACTCCCACTGAAATCAAGGGAAGATCTTTCACTTATTTTGAAAGGTAGAATTTTCTGTTTGTTGCTTTTCCTGTTTCTTTTTGTTTTAAAGCCAGCATTGATCATGATATAGTACTATTTCCCATAGCGTGAAAGGTGCTGAATGTGTTCACAGGCTTCAATTATGCCTTCTCTGAAAATGATTCTTTCATGAGTACTTATGAGAAATGACAAATTACATTCATAATATGCCATGTTACTGGAGTACTAATCAAATTAGACTTACTACCTTTGCAATCACAGGTGGGTCTTCATGTTTTATATCTGAACACAATATGAGTCAAGTTCGCTTGCCAGAACACTGCTCCCATCCTCATAAAAGTATATGACAGATATAACAAGCATTTTGGGAGTAGGCAGGTGCAGTACAATACAGACACAGGAAGTCTAATGAAAATATAAACCAGACTGTTTTCCTCACTAAAAGCTGTATTTCTATTAGCAATTCAGAAAAATATCAACGGCAATCAATTAAGAGTGATTTGGAGAAGACATTCTGCAGGTGTATGAGATTAATTATAATCACATTAGTTTACCGATGTGCTAATTCTGTGTATTTATTTAGATGGCATAGCATGGCTTGCCTCTAACATTAATGTCTGGTTTTTATTTCCTACTGCGTGGAATGAGAAAGACAAAATGCTACAAAAATTTGTTTTGCCTAATGAAAAGGCTTGTGCTCTAGTGCTTACAAATTGTGATTCAAAAACCAGGATTGAAAGTAGTCTGAGAAATACATCATTTACCATTTGATTAAAACAGTTAAATAAGTCCCGAACTGTTAAGAATAATAAGTAGGTTCTCAGCACATGATTTCTAATCCAATTATTTTTAAGAACTCCTAGAAATATAGCTAAGCATTACCACCTTTGCCCCCAAATCACTGCAGTAACACAGCAAATGAATAATTCAGGCAAATAGTATTAGCAATTAAATTATAACTTTCCCAAGAGAATACACTATCATGCATCATTGAATAAAACGATATCCAAAAAATAAATTTCATAACCATCTCACCAGGTAAACACTTTGGAATAAGGTGTTACACATAGAGATAAATGTGATAATATAGGACTCAAATATTTGAAACTCATTGAATACAAAATACATTATGGCTTCTAACAGTGCCAGTTGAACTGTGCCACCTGAAATAATGTTTTATAAATTTTCAATGTTTTGCAAACATTAAAAAATTTTAGCCTCAATCTGTCAGTTTCATTTTCTTTTGCCTAATGGGTCTCACTTTTCACCTTTATGGTTACTGTTTTAGAGTAGTGCTAAGCTGAACCTAATACAAACCATCCTAGCAGATCCTCATTTACATATTTTGGTTAATTTAGCTATTTTTAGCTCAAGGAAATGTTTTTTGTTAAATTGAGACATTCACACACTGAATGTCATATCCGTTTTGCTAGGAATTTTCACCAAAGGATAAGGAGAAAAGGAAGAAAAAGCAATCTATATTCTATATAGATTCTATATATATATATATATTCTATACATATTCTATATTCTGAGCAAAATACGTATTTTCAGAATCATGCAAATTTTATCATTTGTGTCCAGTGAACTATAGAACAGTTAAGTATCAGTTAACAGTAAGTTAAGATCATCTACATCCAACAGGATGGTGATAAAAGATACAAGAGAATTTGAGGGAAATTATGAAATGATGGATTTTCTTGGGGTTAATTTTGTTTTCCTTAGTGAACCTGATAGTTGCAAAGGGAAACTTTCTTCATGAGACAAGCATTTGAGAATGTTGTCAGAAGGATATTTCTACAAGGAAAGAGTTGTTCTTTTGAAGGCAAGAGTAGAGGCTACACCAATAGAATGACTCACAATTTCAATTTAAGATTAAGCCTGCATTGGCAGTGTCCGGAATCTCTCTCTCTCTCTCTTTTTTTTTTTTGTCTTTTGCACAAGGAACAGTAACCTGAAGAGAGAAGACCGATTTAGAATGGAAGTCAGCTATCGCAGATAGATGGAGCAGCCCCTCAGTCATAACTAGATCACATCTTGCAGATGGTTTAGTCACAGCTATAACTAATTAGGGACACGGGCCCTTGGAGCAGCAATAGCATATATGCTTATCTTAGAGGGCAGAAAAGAAGAAGACTTCGTGTGAAAAATCCCATAAAAATATGCTATCACTATACCATTTTGATCCATAAAAAATATCTTGCTCAACTCACAATTTTACAGGTAAATTTAAATTAGTTTCTGGGGAAAAAAAAAAAAAAAAAAAAAAAAAAGCTTTCACTATCTTTTTAAAAAACTTTCACTTTTTTTGCTCCTTGACAAATAATATGTATGTGGGTATTAGATCCATGTAGAAGAAATCAAAATGAGGCCTATTGTATTGATCCAAACTGACCTGGAAAAGTTGCATGACCTGGATACACACATGGCTCAACAAGTGTTGATGATGAAAAAAAAAATTGACTATTCTTTGTATGATTATTAAAAATTACTGTTTTGCAATAATTTAAGAATAAAAGGGTCAGATCAGAGCAAGGACATCATCATTTAAAAATGTAATGTGATCTTCAATAGAATTAAAAACTGTAATTAAATAAAGTCACTCAGTGATATACACTCTGCCCCTCTGAACGCTTGGAAGTGTACCAAGTTGTGGCTCAATTTGTCAGTTGGAAACTCTGTTATACATTTACTTAGCTTACATCATTTAGAAAATAAATGTAATGAGCTATAGTAATTCACTAGTGGTTTCAAAACCTAGACTGCTTTCAAAATCTGAACAGAAACTTCTGTGATAGTCTACAAAGATTCCAACTGAACTACTGGATACTAGAAATCTAGCTGTTAACAGTCTTCAGCATGTCATTGAGATCATCATTTAGGCATTAGTTGGTTCATACAATCATGTCTCAGCATCATTCCCTGGTTTGCTGTTAAAATACACAGATCAGTTGGATCTCCAGAAATCATGCTTAGGGAGCCTAAATTTATTTCTTACTCCCCAAAACAATTCTGTCACTTCCAAGCCTTTCTCTGAATTCTCAAGAACTAAAATTTCCCATAAAATATCCACACGGACCATAATGATTTTAACAGTTCCACCAATTTCGAGTTTGGTGAAAGAAATAGATGACCAGTTTATTCAGGCACCGTGAAAGGCTTGTCCTGTCTCCTTTCTAAGGCCATATCAGCTATGAGGCCAGAATGTGGCCCATGACTGTAGAGAATTGCTTTCCTCCAAGTCCCCCCAAATACTCTACTGTTCTAGATATCCATGAAAAGTGAAGTTGCCAGTCCCAAAATCTTCCAAGCCAAGTCTTTGTAAAATTCAGGTATGTCCAACTTTCAGGTTCTAAAATAATGTCTTTTCAGTATCCAATGCTCTTATACTCTTCAGTATCTACGTCTCTTCATCAGGTTACACAAATGCACAAATTCGTATGTGAACAAATGCAGAATTTGGCTTTTCCTCAGGTACTAACCAAGAACGTTTTTTGATATTTCTTGTTGTTTCAAATTATTAATACCATCTTTCTAACCTATCACAGATCAATATTACTGGTCAAGATTATGTACGTTTCTAATCGACTGAGAAAAAAACAAGCCTCTCCATCTTACTCAACGCACCCCTACTTGTTCATTCTTCGTAACGCTCCTGTTATTTCCTGTTGGTATTTCTTCACCCAGACCCCTTTGAGAAAGATAGGCTGGGCCTTACAGTATTTCACTCGTTATCTACCTATTATAAGCAAGCTATAACAAATTCAAAACGCATCAGGGAAGTTCTACAAGTGTGAGAAATTACTGATAACATGAGTTTAAACAAAAAGTTCCCATACACTAGACACTTTTAGAGTCAGGAAAATTTAATTTCTAATTTTTTGAAATCCCAAGGTTTTTAGAATATGTGCTGATTGGGGCATTTAATCAGATCAGAGTAACTACCTACTTTTCTCTGTTGTCTCTTCCCCATTTCATAGGTAGATGGTTCAGAGACTCTTTTCACCATATCTGATTCTGGCTTTTTTGTGCGTGTTGTGACACAATTTCTTTCTCTCTCCCTTCCTGTCACTTCCATCCTCCTTGATGTAACCATCCATCAAGCATCTACTCAACACTTTTTTGAGCATGAATGTTGCCTCTTTGTATTCCTTTAGAATGTGATCCTTCCTTGTGGCATAGCATCTGAATCCTATTTCAAGTACGAAATTATTACTTTCCTCATAGGGTTATTCTACAATAATCATCACTGTCACATCCACCTTCTCCAAGTACTTATCATTTTTATTACAATTGTGAGGAAAGGTTGCATAATTATCCCTTTCCAAGGCACGATGACTAATATGGGCTAGAGCAAGCTCTGTAACAAGCACTTCAACATCACGTGATTTTGAGACATATATTATTTGATCAGATGCAGATGAATTTTCTAGTAAGATACAAAACATGCCTAATATGAATAGATTTTCCAACTACTTCACATCCCTGCTCAAAAAAAAATGCAGAAACATTTAAAAATCTCCAATATATGTTCTCATTTCTCAGGTAGATGAATCATTACAAATTATCCTTTTCTCACTTTAAACCATCATTTCTTGGTAAAGATGGCCTATGTCAAACTGAAGTACCCCACATAGATGTTTTAAGTCCATTTAACACTGATGAAGTTAAACAACTGAAAATTTCAATGTTAAACCACCTGAATAGATGCTGTTCTCATTATTTCTTTTAACTACTTTATAGAAATAGTGCAGTGAACTGAAAAAATGTGTAGGTGACCCATTTTTTTTCAGGTAGCTGAAGAATTAAAAAGATTTTGAATAAATCCACAGTGATCTAACTAGGCAGAAGACATGAGAATATGAACAAAGAGTATGAGCACTGTATATGAGTCAATGCATATGAACAATCAATAGCAACTGTTAGAGTTTCCCCCTGAATTTATAGCAAATAAAAATATCAACTCAAAAAAACAAAAACAAACAAAAAACCTTGAAAGTGTAGTAAAAAATCATTAGCCATTCTCTGCAGAGGAAAAAACAACTGTGCCCAGAAATTGTTTCATAAACCAGTGCATTAGCCATTAAGTTATTTTTCTCATTTCCATAATTCTTTACGCACTTTTAGGAGTGGTCATCTGAATTGGTACTGGCTGATCATGAATAATTTCTAATACCTGATTCCAGACAGGGATTAATTCTATAATCAGGTCAGTTTTTCTGAATTTGAATTCATGAATAGTTCTTTTTGTTGATGTGTTGTTGGTTGTTTTTGTTTGTTTGTTTTGTTTTAAAATAAACTAGAATGAAATTAATGGCTGTCAATTTACTCATATGCTATTCCTTGGCTTCATTTTCTTATTAAAGATGTCAACTACTATTTCAACACTTGTCAGAGAAATAGCAAGTTCTTGGGAAAATGTATGTAAATCTTTATATATTCCAGGCTGACGAAGCACCAGCAAGATGAAAAGTTGTAGAGACAATGCTGTTACCAGCCTTCTGGTGCTTCATCAGATGTGCCACTTAATAAATTAAAAATTAAAAAGTATTTTTTTGCAAAAATACAGGTCTTCCATATTATTACTTTCATAACAACAAAAGTCACAGTGTTTCTCAAAGAGCAGTGGTCCTTTTGAGTGTAGCTAAAAAGACAGCCACCTTTTCAGTTCACTTTTCAAGCAGAAAGGGATTAATCATATTTGTATTAACATTTGACTTCCAGTGCCACGCGCTCTATCTCCTGCATGCTAAACACAGTGGTATATATTGTCTTAGCTGATCTGCTGTTAGAGAGGAACAGGGAGACCTGTTTCTGCACACCTTTACTTGCTTCCCTCCCTGTCTGAGGGGTGCACATTGTAATGGGCTGGGCTTGAAAAGACCTAAACTGGGCTTAAAAGACCCTCCCTGAACAGGAGGATGAGATGAATCAGTAAACCAGTTCCACATCCTACACCATATGGAGGAGTCTCCTGCTCCATAGGAGAGTTTGTTGCCTTTTATTTATTTAAAGAAAACAGAGCCCAGGGTTGCTAGAAAGCTGCAGCAGAGTGGCTGATATGCAGACACAGTTGATCTATCATAGCCAAATTACTTCCATTAATAAGTGATTTCTATCAGCAGACAACCTACACAGTAGATATGGATATATTACTGAATGCAGAATAGAAAACTCCTGAGTTTCTAGCATCTGCATCATTTTCCAAACTTGCATAACTTTCCGCTTATTTAAACAGTACTGCTAGAAATCCATTGTATAGTTGAAGATGAAATGCTTTGCTGATTTTTAAAAGATCCTCTTAATGCTTCATGGTGTTATACATACACACACACACACAAAAAAAAAAAAAGGTCACAAGCTAAGTATTTTTTTTCCTATGTATGAAAAACTGTTCCCTAGCCTTTGTTAAAATTTCATTTGCATAACAGTTTGTAATCACCAGCTGGACCGAAAACTTCTACCTCCGTTTTGGCCATTTTTGGACGTTTTCTGAACCTAAACTCTTCCTGCAGCCACTTAAGTTCAGGGGAAGTTTTGACTGCTCCCAGAGCACCCTTCTGGTCACATCCCAGGAGCTCTGGCTCCCAAGACAAACTCTCAGAGGACACTCCATCATTGTGTGTTGCTAAAAATACATACCCAACAAGGCATCCTTCCTACAACACATACCACAGGTCCCAAGTAACTCCTTTATATTTCTAGAGAAATTCAGAGATGAGACAAAGTGAAGTCTCTGAGAAATTTTGACATATGACTGATTCAACATACTATGATAAATTTACTGTTTAATACTTAATATTTTTCTAAGGTTTATGAGGTATTCCAGAAACGGGTAGCTGCAAACTCCATGTCTTGTCATGGATCTTAGCAGTCATATGCTCAAGGCAGTGTATGCCAGCTTCTGTTACACTACCTAACCTGAAGAAATACAGCATGCTAATACAGAAGTTAAACCTCACGCTTTAAAGATAGTGAACCAAGAGGTAGCCAAGTACCCAGAAGACAAGGTCTGCTACGTTTCTAGACTTGAGTCCTCCTCAGAATGTCTTGAACTGAGAACAGTTGCCTTGTGAATCTAGTAAGGATAAAAGAAAGACAGACTTAGATATAGTTGTCAGTTTTTTTTCTGGATGAAATTTCCGAGGTGGCTTCTTAGGAGAGTATTTGGACTGTTCCAATAGCTTATGGTAGTAATATTGATCTTTTCTATAACTTAAGCAAACTAGGAAACAGCTATTACTTTTCCATCCTTGTTCTCCTCTTTTGCAGCACATGAAACTTACTGGGAGTTCGCTGCCAGCACCATGTTAGATGCACCTGTGCTGACGGGGAGAGGAACTGCAGCACAGTAGGTCAGTGAAGCTGAGACTGGCAGGAGACCTTTCTGCCCTACACTGTTGTGTTTGAACGCCAGAAGTAAATCTGGGCATACCTTCAGGATTGCTGTGCCTCTACACAGGGATTTCCTTTCACAGGGAAAAAAGAACAGCTGGAACTATTAAAAATAAGGCAATACATATAAAGTCTTCACCAGCAACCTGGGCTGAAGAACAAAAGAGCTGTATAATTTAGCAGATGTGATGTTTTCTCCAAGCAAACACAGCAGTTCCATGGAGGGCAGGTACGTGCAGGCAGTTTTCCCTCCCTAGTGCCACAAAAACAATGAAAGAATATCAGTATATCAAAGAAAGAACAGCTGAATAGAGTGTTTACTTTAAATCTCTTTCCTAGGTTTAACAACCACATCTTTGCACTGAAGCTTTATGGCACTAAATTTCTTAAATTTTTCTTTTCTTCTTTTTCTCTCTCTCTTTTTTTTTCCCCTCCATTTCAAAGAAAATGAAATGTGCCCTGGAAGGTCTAACAAATTTACAATATTGTTAACATTTAAATTTGTAGTTGAAAAACTACTGCAATCCAGAAGAAAAGAAAAAAAAAGTTACATGTCAGGTACTTCCTTCCTACTTTTTTGGCGGGTGTATATGAACAATTCCATTGAAATGAGTGGGGTGTGCAGTGGCTGACAGGATCAGCATGAGATCTCAGATGTGGTGTAAGACAGCATGCAACACTTTTTGGTGACTCGTAAGGAGGACTGAAGGAGACTCACGCTTCTCACTGACTGTTTCTTTCATATTCCATCTTTTTTTTTTCACAGCTGAGAAATTTCCCACTACCAATGTTTAGCTCTTCAGTCTCTGACCACTGTTTTCTGAAAAGTTCTGCTCCTTTTTTTCCATCACCCCTGCCTACACATCATAAACTACAAATGACTGCATTTCTGTTTCATGATCTTTCTTGTGTTTTGTCTTCAAGTGTGTAGACACGTTGCAAGGTTAGGTGAAGGGTGCAAGGAGAGAGATTTGTGTAAAGGGTGACTTTAGCAGTCCTAATAAGCAAAGAAGCCCACTAAGTAAGAAATCAAGCATAAAATCAGAAATGTTTTTCTTAAGTCTTAGGTATTGCTCACTTCAACGATTATAAATACTGATAAGCAGCTTTCCTAATCAATAACTATTTCATGTGCTCTTTTATGCCCCCTCCCCCTCCCCCCCCCCCCCCCCATTTTATTTGTTTTGTAGCACTGTGGTGAATTACTGACATTTTTATATTCATGTTATATTTTTCTCAGAAAGTATCTATAAGCAAAAATAAATAAATAAAATTTAGAAAGATTTTAAAGTCTTCTATTGAGATGTCAAGAATGCAACTTCTACTTTCAGTCCTGCTGTATTAGCCATTCAGATGACATCATAACAGAAGTCTCATTAGGTACATGTGTCTAGCAAAAAGTAAATCAATATTATATCATACGGCAAATAGCTAATGTGAAAATACGATAAACTATTTTAAATTTTAAATAAACTATATTCCCAAGTTTAAAACTTATTCTAAAATATAAATCTAAATTTGTTTATTTTTTAATTTAACTTGAAGTCTGCACACAGATCAATTGCTCACAGAACAATCTCCATTACAAAGACATTCTGCCCAAGTTCCCAGAAAGAGCTGATTTATGTCAAAGGCTTCTAACAGATGATGTCATTGAAGAAACAAATTTAAATTTGTTTCAAAATGAAACAACCTTGCAAACATCTTTACATTTAATCATATAAGTCTTATTCTCCTGCCTAGGTTCCAAACACCCATGAGGATCAAGAGCATTATAAGAAACACTTTGCCCAAACAAATTATTCTGTTAAAAACATGGAAGAACACCAGATGTTCAAAAAGAACTGGGTAAAGATTTAAGAATAAGAAAGGATGATGAATATGGACCATGAAATAAAGCATTAACCAATGTGATGAGCATCTGCTGAGTAATAAATCTAGTCTTTGTATGGTTCTCTTCCCAAAGTTAGTTTAACAGGAAACTTTTCCAGCTTAATGAAAATATTGCCAAATAAGAAAATATTGGTCATTTTAACAAGCTTAATGAAAATATTGCCAAATAAGAAAATATTGGTCATTTTAACAATGATATTTCATTTGTTAGCACAAATAATCACATTAATAAATATACATTATTTATCTGTGGAATAGAATCACTTTTACCAATTAATAAATAAGCCGCAGTTTTTATTTATGTGTAATCCAGATGGGGAACCATAATTGACTCACCTCACGAGAAAACTGGAAAGCTAAGGCTAACCATTACGTGTTAGTATTAATGTGTGTGTGGAAGCAACAGCTATAATTTAAGACTATGTACATCCCTTTCCTAAATTCTTTAAGTTTTTAACATTTGAAATGATGATATCAGGATTGGTTTCTGAGGGAAGATAAGTATTTGTTGAGAGAATGAGTAAAAATGGTATCATGCAATCTCCATGTGAAGAGTGAAACAGAGAAAGAAGATAAGGCTTTTTCTATATGCTGTAGAGATGGTGTTGTGAACTTCTTCCAAAGACAATTGCAACTGAAACAGCTGGGCTGGAGAGCACAAATTTGGCATGAAAGGGCTCCTTACTGAGTGCCTATTGCCTTTGAACAGTCTTCTGAACTTTTTATTGGTTTATGCAGAGACAAAACACTTGAAAAACTATATGCCACATGTGCATTCAGTACATTTTGTCACAGTTTTGTACACTGAGTATTTAATATGTGCAGCTAGGGAAGGGTATATTTGCACCATCTTGGCTTAGGCACAGAAAACTTTATGAATGACAAATGTAACCTGCTCAGCATTTTACAATATGTTTATTTCAGTATAATGCAAAGGAAGTTTGGATGGGGAAGAATTAAAATTTGATCATCTCATCTTGGAAAGGAAGCAAAGGCTGGGCTGCTTCTTCCTCAGTTCACCACATAACTTCTCACAAGGAAAGCAAAGCCATATGGCACATGCTCTTCTAGTTGTGTTGTATATTAAATAGGGAATAGTTAATACTTCCCTTTTGTTCTTCTTGTTGTTTTTGTTTGTTTTGATTTTAATGAAAAGCTATATTCTTCAAGTAACTTGGAAAGTATTTTCAAATAAATGGTGGATTAATTTTAGCTTAAATGCCCTCTTTTAGTATAATAGCAGCCAAGATTTGCCCTGTCAGTCTTTGCTGTATCAAAGCATGGCTTCATCAGGGAGGCCCAGCCAAAATGCCCCAACCGACCTGCCTGATTAGCCAGCTGAACTCTTCACATATGATTTCAGAGTAAGGGAGTAAAACTCCAGTTTGAAAAACTATATAACCATTCTTTAAGATTCACAGCTGAGAGAAAGTAGTCACAACTACCTTTTGAAATAATGATTATTTTCTTGGTGTGTGTTTATCTGTGATCTGGTTTCTGGATTGAATAAGGGGAGGAGGGGGACTTATTTGCCACCTTGCTCTGACCAGCATCAGGTATATGTGGAAATAGGCTGGTCTGGGAAATTTCAGGTGGATTTCAGGTGGACATTCCCTTTTGGATCTGTTTTCAAGTGTTTGGGCTTTATTTCATTTCTGTCTGCCTAAATGAGTATGAGTTTGATTTGCTTTTGCAACACACAGTCTGTATTTCCATACTGTTATTTTAAAACAGTTTTTATCTGCAAATAGCTACACCCTGAAGTGAGTCTGTGAAGGATGATGCCTGAGAAGTGTACACATTCAGTTCCTCTCCTATCATCTGTAGTCTTAGCACAGGTATTACTAAATCTTTGCCCTGAGCAAACTCTTCCATCCTCGCCTTTTAATAACAGATCAAAAATTCTGACTTAATTAAACCAGAATACATTGCTGCACATCTTTCACCTTAATCCCTTTGTTCATTCATTATTTAATTTCCCCCTTTCTTATTAATTTTGATCTACACTCTGTAGGTGAATAGACCTGTTTGTTCATCTCTCACTGAACTGTAGATCACCAGCTGTTACATTCCTTGTAACAGTTGCATTGGATTTGGAAAATCATTTTTCATTATTTCGTCTTAGCTTTTGGAAAACATCCACATCATGTAAATGTCCTCAGTGTCTTGGGAAAAAAAAAAAATTAATCTCCACAAATACAGAGTTAAGCTGCAGTATTGTTCTAGGTCAGGCTTCACATATTTTGTATCAATCAGCAACAACAAAACACATGTATCTGCTACACTCTGCACAGCTGCACAGTACTTATGGTGCAATACCGATCTTTTCAGCTCTACCAAAATTGATTTTACATTAAAAGGGAGGGGGGAAGATTCAGCATACTCTTGCTAAAAAACACTCAGCTAGAAGTTGTGCAGTATACTGCAGGAAGGCAAAAAAAAAAAATAAAAAAAATCTGCTACCACTGGCACAAAAAAAAAAACTGTTACCCTTTCTTTTATCAGTATTAGTTACTCTTTCTTTTACCAGTACTGGTATGCTGATAACCAAGACTGTTGGTTATCAGGGTTTTATCTATCTGTGAGCAACACAGGAGTTCCCAGCTCCTGCTAAGAACATCTTTGCAGAGCCAACTCTGCAAGGCAATGGTCCTCAGGTCCTCATGAGATTGTACCCAAGTGAGAAAGAAACGTGTCTCACTATATGAAAGCCTAACACCACTTAAAAAACTATTCATTACACCTTACCCTTTAGGACACAGTGTCATTAGGCTTGAATGAATTCCTCACAGAACCTGCAATGAAATGAAAAAAGATATTTTGTTAGAAACATTCTCTGAAAGGAAAACTTATCAAAATACACCATATGCATAACACAGATATGGATTGTTTTCAGTCCTAGATGAAATCATATGTCCAAATTCATTAGAAGGTCCCTTTCTCCCCTTTACCATCTATTCTTCATATGCTTTATCTATTTCAGCCACAGTAATGACAGCAGAAGTATATTTCTAAAAGATGAAATATTTAAACTTCCATCTTCCTAGAAATGTTTTAGCTCAATTACAAGTCTGCTGGCACAAATGACAAACTTGCCAAGCTGGAGTATTCTTTTAAACAGAGTGTTGCAAAGAATACCCCCTTTAAAAATCAATTATATTTAAATGAAAAAGACCAACATATACATTAATATAGAAGTGTCCCATTGTTCTATATGCAACTACAACATTATAAGGCACTTCTGCTGTTATGCAATAATAGTAATAATAATAATAATAATAATAATAATAATAATAATAATAATAATAGTACCCTTATCAGAACAAAAAAATCATCTAAGAAGGTTTTACTAAAACAGTGGAGAGGTCACGTGCCAAAAACTCTTTGCTTAAATGTCAATATCTCCAGACGATTAAGAAAAGTTGTTTAGTGCTATATCCATCATCATTCTACACCATTAATATGTTCTCCCTTTATACCTACTACAATCACCTGAAGGGAGAGATTGTAAACTGTTTAGAACCAATTTTCTGTGACCCAGTTAACAAAGAAAGCAAGTCCCTTCATTTACCTACTCTCCAACAAAAAGTCTTAAATTAAGTAGAAAATCTAAAACATGATGTACCTGCATGATTTTAAAAGACTAAAAAAAAGGCCAGCCAAACAGCCTGAAACACAGCAGCATATAGGCAGAAATGGAGATTCAGTCCATAGCGGTGTCACAGTTACCTGTAGAAATTTTGTACAAGCAGGATGCAGAGGTCTAAGCAGAGCACCATGCAGTCAATATTCAAGGCAAATCTATGATGTTTAAGTAAAAGCTTCTGTTTCAGAACTGTATAGAAAAGATAAAAATGCAGTGAAAAATTACATTTGAATGCAGCCTCTTAGCTATTTCCTTTTCCTTCCTCTCCTAAAACCATTTCTGGCCCAGCTTTAGGTATCTTAGTCTTTTGAGAATACTTTCAAGCAAAATCATTTATTTATTTTTTTTTCTTCTATGAAGTACTTTACAAGCAAAAGCAGAAAAACACTGGTTAATGAATACAATCTCTCTCCACATTTCCAAGAAGTACTAAATTATGTTTTAAAAAGCTAAAAAAAATTTACTTAAGTGATATTGCTCTTCACAATGTTCACCTGAGTGTCCCATCTCCTTTTAATATTTATTTTTCGAGTTCTATGAAACACATTTTATTGAAGTGATTTTAATTAAAGTTCTTCAAAGCATTGCTACTTCTTAAAAGAGTGTAAATACCACGTTATTTATAAATACATTCTATTACCCCTGTTAGACTTCAACAATGTAATCTTGCACAAAGATGGTAAATTGTTTGTGTGGGTACAGGCTGGGTCCATCTTCACTGCATAAAACTCCACAGGAGCTGAAATGTTTGGATGTTGGTATCACAAGATTTAAGACATTGTGTCATAAGGGCGCCCATGGAGAGGGGAAACGCTGTCTCTGCAGAGCTGTGCCATCAGGCTCCTCCAGATCTAGGAAGCGGGAGATTTGAAGGGATGCAGAAGAGCTTTGCAAAACAGGGGCAAACTTCCAGGTCCTGTTGAATTGTTAAATCTCCACTTTGACATTATCAATTCTGAGTCTGTTGTATCCAGGTTAATAAAGTTGGTTCTTTTTGGTTTTGTAAAAAAAAATAATAAAAAAATAAAAAAATGTGATTTTCACAATGAAAATAGATTCTTCTCACATGGGAACCTAAAAAATGTACTTCTATTTATTCATTCTAGCATAATTATGCAATTTAAAATGTCAGGTGCTATGTATGTTAATTCTCAAATGACAGAAACAGAGCAGAGTAGCAGCTTAGGGTAGGCATCATCCACATTCACTAATTCTTTTCTCCCTTAATCTAGAGTTTCACCATAATTTCTGTTGTTAAAGTTTTATACAAATCAAACTAAGGAAAATGACGGTCTGTGTTGACAAAACCAGAGGAACAAAAACAATTAATGGTGACTTTTAGAGCTGGAGCTCTGAATGTGCTTTTATAGTATTCATGAATAAACAGAAGAATCATCTTATTGAATATTAATATTCATAAGAGTGGGACTAAACAGCATCAACTTCTTCCTACTGACTATTGCCTTCATCTAGAAGATTAATTAAATTATGTTCTGTACGGGCAGTGATTTCGTTTCAGATGTCATTTGTAAAGGAACGGTCTCTTTATCCAAATGTTATCTTTAAGCAATAAATTCAGTAGCAGGCGACATTACTCATATTACATTAATGGATTTGAGAGCCTGATAATTCTTAACAAGCTTAATACACAGGCAAATTATTTAAATCAAGATTTTTTTAATATTAAAATATGCTGATTTGTGTTGGAAAATGAAGCTGGTACAGATCATGAACCAGAAAAAAAAAAATGGATTCCCTACACTGTTTCAAAATGAGAAAAAAGCTGATAACTAATATTTCATCAGAAATATTCATTTATTAAATGAAATACTTCACATTTTGAGCAAGTTTCTGGACTGCAGTCTTACATCTTCAGGCTGATGGATGAACTGAAGCCAAGTTTCATATTTCTTAAACAAGCATTTGTATCAGTGCTGGCCTTACAGACAAAGTGCAGTGGCACTATCACCTTATTTCTGTTTGGTAAGCAAAAGCCTTTGCTTATGTGATTTAAAGAATGAATGTTTCAAACCATTCAGTAACTATTTTTCAACAACTTGAAAAAAAAAAATACAACTTCATTTATGTTTTTTATCAAATGCTTTGTTTGAAGCATGTTCTCAAAGTAACCTTCTCCATACAGGTTTTCTTAAATTGAAGTGTAAATTTGCACATTCTTATGCCAAATGCTGAACTAATCCTTCCTAACCTCCTCCTCTTCCTTTCCTCCAATTATTCATACATCCCTACTAAGGACAGGGCAACTCTCAGGGTCCAGGAACCACTCTATGCAGAAACCAATCTTCAGATAAGTCAATGCCCCAAATTATTAGGCGATAAACACATACAAAAAATCTTCATTTCATCCTTACGCAAAACAAGAAATTCTCAAAGCCTCTGAAAATGTTCGTTACCTGGGAAAATCATTTATTGTCTTCTTCTGGTATAACCGCTGGGATGAAACCTTGCTGTCCTCCAAAGGTAAGAATTACCTTAGGACAACAACATCTCTGGGGTTTAGACCCCTCAGGAACACTGGAAAGGTAATTTAACCTTTCTAATGTGGAAAAAATCTTGCAGTGAAGAGTGGAAATTATTTCTATTTTGCTAGATTGACAAATTTACAAACCAAATATTTTGTTTTATGTCATTTGAAACTCATATCGCTTAAGTAGCTTGTCTTTCCCCCTGTGAAGATCAAACAGGTATCAACCTGTTTGTTGATTTATCCTATTTGGGACTAAATGGAGACTCAAGTAGTATTTTAGATTGTGAGGCTGCAGCATCTTTAATCTTTGTATTAGTAAACATGGTAAGACAATCTATAACATGTTCCATTTCAAGATTAAATACTTTCCAAAATCTTTAAATAACCCAGATACAGATGTATAAATCTAATAATTGCTTCTAGCTTACAATTCTAATTCTAACAAAGTAATAGCTGATATTTTTTCAGCTCTAACACAGAGAGATTCCAGGTCAGCAGGAAAATAGCAGAATACTAGATGGCACTTCCAATGTGATTTATTTAACCTCAGATTATCCCTCCTGTTCAGACTCCAGGGGAGGAGGACCTGCAGAGTAAGACTAAACACCCAAAGCTGTCACTTGTGCTATTGAAGCACTTTGGCCCATAAATATATTTTTTTCTCTCTCCTCTTTATCTCATCTTAGTAAGCAAACCTCTCAAGGAATGCATTTCCTCTTACTAGACACGGTCAGAAAGTAAAATAAGGCCTTGACTTCAGCTTTGCATCTCTAGGCCATGTTGGAATTAGCCACTATCTCCCACTTCACATAGGCTTACAGTGGTTTTAAAGGTTTGTAAGCAAGCCAACTCATGTAACATTGCCTTCATTTGAACAGAGAATAAAACTTGGCAACTATTAACTTTATCTCACTGAAGCAAAATTCTAATTTATTTTGACCCCTGAACACTTCGCCTTATCTTTTTTTTTTCCTTTTTTTTTTTTTTTTTGAAAAGAGAGAGAGAGAGAATTAAAAGAATATCTAAGTTAGTACAGTGCCCCAGTGGTGGAGAAGCAATGAATTGTTGGTTGGTTTTCTAGAATTCTACATTTTTTTATTGCTAACTTCATCTGGAATTTTATAAAGTAGCAATGATCCACAATGAGAGACAAAGGAAATGAAAAATAGTGCCAGATATATATAGATATAACAGCGATTATTTTGATTTTAGTATCAGCTTTCAGTATCTAACATTCACCCTACAAAATATTAATTTTTTCAGCACTGTATACAAATAAAACTTTTTTATGCTTTTCTTAACCATGATGGTATTAAAGATTACACTATGAAACTGCTTTTTTCAAGGATTATGTGTTCTTTTAGGTTAGTGGGGAAAAAAAAAAGATGGATAGCTAAAGCTGAAATTCTACTTAATTCTTGGAAACTCCAGAATTTTTATTTATTTCTGTGACATAATGATTTGTCATTGGTAGCTGAAGTACGTTCCTTTTTTTAAATTTTATTCCAATTTATCTCTGTGTTTGCGAAACAGTGTATTGGACGCACACCTTGGTTGCATTTTTTAAAAATTTTTAAAATGCATTTTAATATATGCTTCACTGACTAAAAAGCAAGCTTTAAGTATGAAAGATGTCCATGAATATATGGACACATTTGTAATCCTTCAAAAATTGTCTATATAGAGAAAAAATACGCTACTTTTGCTTAGTACTTTGCAATTCCCCTGATGTGATTTTAGTGCTCAAACTTATTCTGAACTGATTTCTAGGCTTAAATATTCTTTTCAAGTCAAATCAACATAGCAAAGTTTATTAATATATCATATTTTTCCTCTGAGAATTTATCTCAGAATAATGTTGTGTTCTATTATGGATAATTAAAGTGGCTCTAAAATATTATTTATATTAAGGGAAAAGTTAATTTACTGTGAATTTTTAACTGAAAACCAATTGGCCTGAAAACCAATTTCTGTTTAAAAAATCTTCATCTTATTAGAATTCAAAGTCTAATTAAAAAATTGCTAACCCAAGACAATAATCCAAGATACAAGATTCATTGTGGAACTATGAAATTTGACTGGAATGTTTTGTTGAGCTGGAACGTTTTGATGTGCTAGCTTTTTGGCATTGATTTTACTTTATATGCAAGTCATGTCTTTATTTCATAGTTTCTGTTATATCTTATCATTAATAAAAGCTTACCAGCCCTTTGAAACAATCCAAAACATGAAGATTTTGAATTAAAAAAAATATAAATAAATACAAAAATGGGGAAAAAAAAACATTTCTACAGCGCATCTTTCAGAAAAAAAACAAACACTTTTGACAGACACCATGCTAACATTATTATTGTAAATTTTAGCAAAAACAGTTTACTGAACTATTTTCTAGTTCTCACAGTCCTTAGTAGCAATGGTATTGAAGACTTGGTATCTGTTATATGTGAAAACAGCCTGGTTCCTGTTGTTTAAACCAAATCAGGATTGAAGTGGTTCATTGACTTAGTAACGACTTGCAATTAACCTGTATTCAGGATCAATATCAACAATACTACATACAAACCCGAATTCCGGACACTTGCAAAAAGCAAACAAACACCATCCACACCTTCCTGAACCTCACTACAGCTCATCCCACAGCCGCATAGCCCAGCACCAGCACACGTGTGCCCCGTGCCCGCAGGCTGGTGGGACAGACCTGCACACCCCAGGTACGGGTCCCAACATACTCATGGTGTTCCTTTAGGGCAATGCCATCTCCAGCCCCCACTAAGGTCACAGTATGGGTGGGGTGATGCCTCGTGGTGTCACATGGGGTTTGGGTCCCTGCCATTTCTGCTCCAAGGAAATTTGCCTTCTTCTTTTGACTTAAGAAATGATCCGAAGTGTAGGATGGCAAATACATCAGTATCAGAATGAATGGATGCATTTGAATCAACGTAAAATGAAAGTCTTGTTGATCGGGAATGCCACGGATTTCATTTTCATATCTCAAGAGAAAGAAACCTTGAAGTCCTGTGGCAGCAATGTGCTGAATTACAGACACGTTCCTAGTGATGCAGGATTGCAGGAACAATCTCCTCTAGGCATTCTGTGTAGGTCTATCATGTATGAGGCATTTGTAGTTTTCTGTACACAAATAAATTCCACTGATCTGGTTGCAGTGTCATAATAATTACTAATACAAAAAAAAAAAGTGCACGCTGTAGTATTGATCAGAAAATCTGTCAAGGGTGACAGAGGAAGAAGAAAAACTTAAATCAGAGTCCCTTTAACCTCTGGAAATGCTTTTCACTCTTTCTAAGAAGCTCATTAGATGTAAGAGTACTTGGTCTTTGCCTTAGACAGATTTAGTATTCGTTTCCACTGTTCATAACCTGTATGTGTTACATGGGAGATAACACAGCTTCAGTATTTGACATTCTTTGTTCTTTTAGCCTGCACAGAAATATGTTTATATATATGTAACTTTAGTTGGACTTGTGCATAGCACAGTCAAAATAAATTTCCCAAAATGTTCAGAACTGGACTGGTCAATCCATTAAATGGCTTTTCTCAATAATCCAAACAAATTTAAACTTCATAAAGTTTTAAAAATAAGTTTTGTAATATTCCATATATGTATTCTGCCCATTTCTCATTATGGTAAAATGATTTTTTTTAAAATCCAATATAGGCTAGAAGGAAACCTACTGCTTGAGTTTTCTGGATTTGGTGCAGAACACAGTTGCCAAAGTCCCTTAGAAAGTACAGCACATTTTCAACACATTAAAGATGATCTAAAAGTTGTCAGTTATTGAGCACTAATGCTGATAAGTGGAAAAACAGTCTGATTAGCACTTGATACAAAATCATTCCCAGCACCCTATCAATTAGCATTTATGCGCTGTCACTGAGTTCTGCAGATATTTTGTTTGACAGGCTGAATATTGAATATGAAAAATCTAATTTTTTTACCATCTTAAAACTTATTAAGAAGACTTAGATTATCTGTACGGCTCTAATCATTTCTTGACTACTTTCTCATGAAATCTAATGATGCTTGAGACACTTTTTAAAATTATTTTGCATTAAAAAACAAATAATTTTCTAGTAGTACTTGGCAATGTCCTCATCAATGTGGCATTTATTTGTATTTTGGAGGAAAAATCTTAAGCACAGCTTAAAAATAAAACAAAAAGATGAGCAAAAAGTGATTGAATGTCACATTTTCTCTTTTATTCCTTAGGAAAGCAATTGTATCAGCCTGCACAAACTTGTGGTGTATTGGTGTGTTTCTCTACAGATTGCAAGATCCTACTTTTCCTTTTCAGAGGAAAACTAGAACTCAGACAATGTTGACTCTAAATTGTTTTGAAAAAATCAAAGTTCAAGAATAAATTCTGTGCATGACTTCAAATATAATTCATTAAACACAAGGCAGGATATCATACAATCACACAACGTTAATGACTTTGGTTCTGAGTTAATAATTCTTAGGTTAATTCAGAAAATTGCCAATGCCAGAGGATAAGCAAACAGTGGCCATAGAAGAGCACTGAGCCACAGGTGTCACAATTTCCACCCTTAAGATGACTGTAGCCCTCTGAATTCAAACTCTGGAGTCAACATCCAGGTTCACTCCAGTCAAGAAGAGGAAGAGATGAAAAAAAATCAATGCAAAATGAGCTCTCTGTCTAGTAAACTTCACAAGTTCTGACGATAGAAAAACAAACAAAAACAAACAAATAAACAAAACACAACACCTGAAATCCCTCCTGTCTCTGAATACAGGCACATTGATCAGAAGCAGTCACCACCATAAGGCATATAAATAAAGAGGCATTCAGGTAGAAACACGCCTGAAACCTAGCTGGAGAAATCCCAGTTCTCTGTCACCCCTAAGGATGCCTGAATGCACCAGACCCTGCTCTCATCACTTCACAGACACTAAGCAGCAAGAACACTTGATTGACCAGAGGAAAAATAAAGACTGTGATTGAATTTCCCAAAGGTAAAAGTACTTATACCTGTCCTGGTTAAATACTCACAGCACCCATTCTTCACCTTTCAAAGGCTTCCAAAACACAGTATGTGAAGTGTTCTCAGGAGACTCTCTTACAGCACTGTCCTACTCAGCATGGGGTTTCTCAATGATTCTTCCACCAATGACTCTGGAAGCAGGTAGCTGAAAATTATGGATTTCCAAACTCAGATCCAGGAATTAACGGTTAGGTGTTAAACCTCAAATCCTGGTTACAGGCCAAGCTTACAGAGGAGATGAGCCCTTCAGGTTGGCCACGTGAAGGTACACTGATAGGTGTCTCCAGGTGACCACTGTACCTCCAGCCCCTGCTGACCGGCTGCCACATTCACCTCGCTGAATGTTTGGATGGATATTTGCAGCTAATCCAAAACAGAGATTGAAACAGATTTTCACTGTTTGGGTAAGGCCTACTTTCATCCCAGTATCTAAGATAACGCAGAAGTTTTCATTGGACTGATAAACTCTGAAATAGACAGCACTCATAACTAGAAACACTTTTTTCCTTACCTGCCCTTTCAGGACATTTTTGCCCCAAACAGACATTCATTCAGACCACTACAGATAATGATAACCACCTGATATAGTAGCCAAGGCGTATAATAGAATAGCTCTGTACAGTATCGCAAAATTTGACAATAACCAGACACACCCCTGGAAACACAAGGGTCTACAAGCAAACATTTTCCTCACTCAAAAAGTCCAGGCCCCAACATTTCTTTTTTTTTTTTTTTCCTGGGCTCCAGCTTTTTCTCAGCTTTACTCTTTCTTTGTACCCAGATTTAATTTGTCTTACCATTGTCAGTGCTGTTGTAGCCCTATTAGTTTATCGGTTTAGCCACTCCATCAAAGAAAGTAAATGAAAAAATTGTAATTAAATGGTTTCAGTATCTGGATTCTATTTCTTTTCCAACTAGTTCTGGGCAATGAGACCTCACACCTGTGCATGAGAGCTGTCATGATATGATCTAATAAATCATTGTGTTTTTTAAAATATTTTAAGGACCAAGATAATCATTCAATCAATTAAGCATTAAAAAAAGTACAAACATACAAATTTTAATTTTTACTTTGTACTTCTACAACTTAAGCCATTCGTACACAGTTGTGTTCAAAAATTTTTCATACCCATCAGTTGAAGAACAGGTTTCAATGTATCAGCATTTTGTTTGTTTGTTTTTAAGATTACAACTAGTAACAGCGATTTTTTACTATATTAAAAGGTAGCATTGTAAAGCATAATTGCACTGATGTTTTAATCACTGTATCAACACATGACAACACCAAATTTTGGCTCAGGTTAAAAAGACAGAGAATGGATCGTCATTGTAATTTGCTTTTACAAATTGCTTTAATATCCTCTTAAACTAAATGAAAGCTGTAATTTTCTGTGTATTCCTCTTTAAAGCCCTGGAAATGCTCCTAACATCCTGAATGATGTACCATAGAATCATAGAATATCCCAAGTTGGAAGGGACCCATAAGGATCATCAAGTCCAACTCCTGGCACCGCACAGGTCTACCCAAAAGTTTAGACCATGTGACTAAGTGCACAGTCCAATCGCTTCTTAAATTCAGACAGGCTTGGTGCAGTGACTACTCCACTGGGGAGCCTGTTCCAGTGTGCAACCAATAAGCACAGTGTAAGCCTATAAGCATCTGTCACGTGTGATCTACAGAATCAGCAAATGGATGAATACGAGTCACATTATACTTTAAGTGAAAACTGGAAATTTCTACTCTAAAACTATTGCTTCATGATGTTATAAATCATATCATTTCAATAACCATGTAACTGGATCTCAGAAGCTAACACAATTAAGGCATGGCCTACCGAAAATATCAAACAGGTAACAAAAAGGCACAATGGTCTTATTTTTGACTGAAAATTTTTCTGATGCGTGCGGGGGGACAACTCCAGGAAAATATCTTGGTCTTGACATAGGTTGTAACTACCTGGATTTTCCATATTCGTACTAGTACAACATGGCATCTAATAACAAGGGAGAAACTTCAGTGGGCGCTTATTTTTCTGACGTACAAAGTTTGTACTTTAGATGTGTTGTTCAAAGCTGTAGTACCATTGTCTGCAATTTTAACATACTGTGAGCCAGTGCTCTTACCTTTGGTTCAGCAGCAATTGAGACATTCGCAGTATATCAGACTTTCGCAGTATTTGGAGGATTGCTGTTTCTGTTCAGACTGGCAACTTCACCCATACTGTTTTCCACATACTGTAATCTGTGGATTTGCACCACATTTCTCACAGTATTTGAAGAATGATCAGGGTGCCCAGGTATTCCAAATAAATTAATCAAAAGATATTGACTAGTAAATTAGTAGTAAAACTCATTGAAGTGGGCTCTGTTTCAATTCATCTACTGAGGCTGCCACCTATGGATAGCACAGCAGGTTTTAACCAATTTCCTTATTTAAAAGCTGATCTCTCTCTTTTGTTGGGGAACTGAAACAAGTATATTGTGGAGCAATCTAAAATTGCCTTAGAATTCAGCTCTAGCTGAAGGTGAAATTGATGTGGGTGAAGTTGAAAAGGATATTTTTGTTCATGTATTTGGTATGGAAGTCTCAAGCATTAGTCCAGCCCTTGAGACAACCAATGCGATATGGGATGTTATGGAGACATATTTATGGCATTTGGCTTACGGAGAAAGTCTGCTGCATTTAGGACACTCACAAAGTGTGTTTTCTTTTGAGTAATGAGGAATTCTAGGATGATTTCTATGAGTCCTAATAGATTTTCTGTGAAAGTAGCATGAATGTGACAGATCTGCCATCATCAGTCTCAGTGACAAGGTAAAGGTTCCTAAAGTGATGGATGGTAAATTAGGTTGTTCCGCATTTCTTTGATCCTTTTAACAAGGGGTTTGATGCTATGGTTGAGTCATTTTTAAGACCATATGGAATCACTCAATTTACACCTGCCACAAACCTTGACACCTAAACTGTTTTCCCTAAGAAGCAAACATTTGTGCAGCACTGAAATTCTATCTTTCTTTTGAAGTTAATGAAAATAGAATGGCAGAAAAATACTTTAAAAGGCTATGCTCAATTGTTTACTATTGGCTTGTAAAAGAAAATTATCAAATATAACATTCAAGATTAGTACAAAAAAAAAAAAAACACAGTATAAATAAACATTCTCCATTCCTTTTCTTGCTGCAGTTCCAAGCTTAATATTGCGTGGATAATTATAGAAGCAGATTGGGTTTCTTTCAGTAACACAGTCCATAGGCGTATTATGCTTATATAGGAGGCCACAATATGATCTTCTGCTACAAATTCTGGCTATTGGTTTTGAAAAATACAAAATAATATTCAGTTTATACAGCACACAGAATTATGTATTAAAACATAGTATAGCCTAACAAATGAATGAGATTCAGTTCAAGTAAGATTTAAAACAGGATCTACATTTATATCAAATACTGTAAAGGAGTTGTGTATTTGATAACTTAGACCAAGCTAAAAGATGAAATTATGTACCTAAATAGTAAAACAATTTTAACACAGAGTGGTATTTTGTGTTTTATACATCCATTCATTCTCCTTGTGCAAACTTACTTTTTTATTATGGACACTTTTACAACCTTTACATCCATACTTGCAAGTCAAACCTTTGTAACTTGCAAAGGGTCAAATCTTCATTTTGCAAGCTGACAGCAGGAAGGACGCGTGCATATGGCAAAGCAACATTCATGTGAGAGCTTGTGAAGGCAGATGCCAAGTATCACTCCAGGATGAAGAGAAAACACACCAGTTTACAATTAGAGTGGATATTATGGTACTTTTCCCTTAATCTTATGAAGTGCAACTTTAAGATATACAAATATTGTCATTTCTTCTTCCAAGACAGATTTGTTTCTTAATATAAGTAATTATATCCCCAACCTTTAATAAAATCATGTGCTGTATTTTCCAGATTTCATATGGTAATACATTCTAGAGAATTTTTGCATACTTAAAATGAATAAAAGATGTGAAGGCAAATTAATGTCATATCTCACCAACACAACAAAAAATAAAACTATAAAATGAACAGTGGGAACTCTGCTGTAAATGGATAAAGATAAATCACTTAAGGAGAGGAGAGGAGAGGAGAGGAAAAGGGTAAATTGCTAAGATAACATGTTGAACATTTCCTGGAGATCTTAGCAGAAAAATTATTAAAATACCAAATTAATTTTCCTGGCACCTTCATTAATATCTTTAAGTTTCTTTAACCCTTCCACTTCCTTAATCTTTTGTTTCTGATGCATATCGCTTTTTGTGTCAGTGCAGCAGAAAGGTGTCGATGCCTGTGGTGACCACCAACAAATTTGATATTTTTCAACAAATCTCAAAGGATGACAGAAGACAAAAATACAGAATGATATATTCACCTATTCTTTTTTCCAGGTCAGAATAGAGAGAGATAAGCCTGTATTTTTAGCCTCAGTAGTATCATTGGCTTTTCTTGTCTCTCCATCTTGATGCCACACATACTCAAAGAATGATTCAGAATGAGCCAAGACAACAAATATTAAATAGATTTTTCATTCATGACTATTCTACCTGTTCTGTTGAAACAAGGATTACTCAGGAAGATGTTGGGTAAAGATCAGGAGTCTAGATATAACAAAATACAATACTTATTTGAAAACAAAAGGCACGTGGAAAAATCTATTACAAGTTTACTTACAGAAACCTTAATCCTGAAAATATTTCATCAGGTCTTAGTGCATCTAAGCTCATGGCACATCTAGTCCATTCACTGAATGCAAAATCCTCCCAAACCCAAATGTTCATCCCAGTCATGGCAAAAGTTTCCAGGTGGGCTAGTTCAGTGCATAACCATGTATAGTCCAGTATCTTGGAAGCAGCAGAGCCGTGTGAGGGAGGAACCGTGCTTTAGCCATTCAGCCTTGCTGCACACCACCCTCATCCACCCTTGCATGGCTGTACACTGCCAATTTAGGACTTGCAAAACATGCCCATCTAAGAAGGATTAGTCAAAGTGTTTAAAATATAGAATACGTTTAACTGGTTGTAAAGAAGGCAGTCTTAAATGCTGAGACAATAATCTTTTCAGTTGGTGGAACATTTTCTGTTAACTGGATATGCATTGAGCATACTTTTTATTATTATTTTTAACTGTAGAGTTAGGATTTTCATATATCAAAATTTACTTTTGAACCTTTTTATTCCATTTTTCTCAGATGTGTTTTGGTAGTGTCACATACTAGATACTCTAACTCTCAAGTTGGAACAAGCACCCTGGTTCATTACAGAGACTCTGGTACAGATGCCAAAGGATCAGACATCCAACTTTATAGAATTAAATGCTTAATCATTCAATCATTTGCTTTTGGATACATCAGTCTATCAAATAGCATCTATTACTGTTTAATTTATCTTCCCACCAAATCTGCACCTATCTATGCATTCTTTGTCTGACTATAAATAGAAAGTAACAGGAAATTGCTATATTCTATGGTCAGGCTCAGAAACTAGAATCATAGAATATCCCGAGTTGGAAGGGACCCATAAGGATCATCAAGTCCAACTCCTGGCACCGCACAGGTCTACCCAAAAGTTTAGACCATGTGACTAAGTGCACAGTCCAATCGCTTCATAAATTCACACAGGCTTGGTGCAGTGACTACTTCACTGGGGAGCGTGCTCCAGTGTGCGATCACCCTCTCAGTGAAGAACCTCTTCCTGATGTCCAGCATAAACCTCTCCTGCCTCAGCTTAACACTGTTCCCACGGGTCCTGTCACTGGTGATTACGGAGAATAGGTCAGCGCCTGCCCCTCCACTCGCCCTCGCAAGAAGTTGTAGACCACGATGAGGTCCCCCCTCAGCCTCCTCGTCTCCAGGCTGAACAGGCCCAGTGACCTCAGCCGCTCCTCATATGTCTTCCCCTCTAGGCCCTTCACCATCTTCATTGCCCTCCTCTGGACACTCTCCAACAGTTTAATGTCCTTTTTGTACTGTGGTGCCCAGAACTGCACACAGTACTCGAGGTGAGGCTGCACCAGCGCAGAGTAGAGTGGGACAATCACTTCCCTCGACCAACTAGCAATGCCATGCTTGATGCATCCCAGGACACGGTTGGCCCTCCTGGCTGCCAGGGCACACTGCTGGCTCACATTCAACTTGCTGTCAACCACAACCCCCAGATCCCTCTCTGCGGGGCTGCTCTCCAGCGTCTCATCGCCCAGTCTGTACGTATAGCCAGGGTTGCCCTGTCCCAGGGGCAACTACTGGGCATAAGTAGGACAACTACCAGGGCATAAGACAACTACTTGTCTTATTGGTGGCTGTTACTATGATACAGGCAATACAATATATTAAATACTTTTTTTTTTTTTAACCAAATGATTTGTAATAGGTTATTTTTTCATTTGTTACCTGAGATCTTAATCACTTAGCCCTCACAGCCAAGGTGACTTCTATTATATGGGACGCACTTCTATTTTGACAGAAGCATTTGTAATATTTGTAACTACGGTGACAGTGGGTTTTCTATTTATTTTTTTGAAGAGAACAAATCTATATCCTAAAAATAGAATAAATTTTAAAACTTCTAATTGTGGCCATTGATAAAATAGAAGAATGATATTGATAATATGATTAGCCTCAAATGTTTTGTACAGCAAAGCAATTAAAACAGTTTATATCCATCTAAGAAATTCCTTGTCTGCTTCCTATATGTCAACTGGAGGCTGTTAATAGATACATGAAATGGAAACAGTGCACAAATTATAAAGCTTTATTACCAACTGAGGTAAAATCATGAACATTTTGTGAAGGCAACAACATTACATTTCATCTTAACCTCTTGAGTGTGTCTGTCACAAAAATATACCTTTAATCTTTGTGGACTGATTCATTTTAAATAATCAGTAACCAAAACCCCAAAGATATGCTGATAACATAGGGACTTTTATGAATATGCACTTTGGGACCTAAACACAGATATATGGGCAAGCTCATAAGATATCCAAAGTAGTTGGATGATCTGAATGACAATGTTCTTCTGGATAGCTTTGCAAACAACTAAATTTCAATTAATTTTTTCAAGAGCATATTCATTTAAATTCAGATTTGGTTTTAAATAAATTATTTCCTCTGCAAAAAAGAACAAAAATCCTCATCCTATTTGTGTTTTCCATGTGCCTTGGACTTTAGAAAGATAGAAGCCTAAAATTTAAATCCTCAGATCTTGAATGCCTCCCTTGAGTCAATAGGAAGTACTGTGGATGCTTATGGCCTTTCCAAGCTAAAACTGAAAATTTAGGAAATGTTTAAACAGGGCATAGGAACAAAATGTTAAGTTTTTAATTTTGTCAATTTAAAATTTAAAATTTTAATTTTAGTTTAACATTATTTTATTTTTGCTTGCTTGCTTTCCCTTGGCTTTAACAGGATGATGGATCTTCTGATCACCTATATTCATTAAATAATTAGATGTTAATATATTTATATTATATATACTATATGTATATTTATAATATATGTATATATATTAAATAAGTGGCTCTATCTCTGAGTTACTTCAGTGAGGTCACATTACTGATATTATTATTTGCTTTCTGTGTGTGTTACAGACACACAAGCAACTGGGTTTTCAGGAAGATGCTACACTTTCATCTGAATTTAAATGGAGCCTGAGTTGTGAAGACAAAATATTTCACCCAGAAACCTGCTACTAATTAGAAACAATTTTATCTTGGAAGAAAGAAAAATAAGAATTGGTCTGGATACAAGCTGAAAGTGTTTTTGTTGTTGTTGTTTGTTTTGTTTTGTTTTTCTACATTAGCTTTAATACATATTGGAAAAATGCACTGGAAACAACTGCACTGTTGCTGACCTCATGCATCCACATTCCATTATAAGAGTTTAACATATGGAAATCTGAAAAATCACAGCAATTTTTTGAAACTTTTTTTGAAAGAAAAGCTGTGCAGAAAGAAAAGAAATTTCTTTAGATTTTACTAGAATAGAGAATACTATTCTATTATACTATATCTAGTATTATACTACTAGAATAGAGATTACTATTTCTTCATAAACGTTTGAAGATACGTCCTGGCTGGGTCATCAATCATTTGACTAATAGTCTTGTGGTATGGTATATTGTTAATGAAATGCTAATAGTTTGCTGCTTTGCCCTGTGGGTATCCGTGCACTGGGACTAATATAATATTGATCTGAGGAGGTAGTAATGCAATTGGCTACACAGATTTCCTCTGAAAATCATTTCTGGGAAGTCCAGCAATTATAAGCAGTTCTTGTACAATTATAATAATTACTTAGAGCTCCTTTTACCCCTCGGACATTTGTAAACATTTCATACCCCTAATTGTAACGGGAACAATTTTAATTACTATAGCAAAAATGTCTTCGGCACATCTTTGTTCCCCTAATTGAATTACTAGCCTTGCAGATATGCAAAAAGATGGAAAATCTAAGTTCCTAGGTAGAGTCTTATCTATAGACTTAGCAAGAGGAGCGTCATCATAGATCCTCTTAAACACCAGTACCTTACATTCTCTGAGGACGTGGAAGTTACTTCTCTACATATACCCTCTCAACCTTGGCAATGCCATGATCTTTGTTACCTGCCACATACTTCTTTCCTAATGACTCACTCAGATTCAGCACATCCCAGCCGATATCACTTCTAGGACTGATTTGAATGTATTTATTCAGAGACTGCATTCTCACAAAACACACCACCATCTAGCCAATAATCTAGGATAACTCGCCTAAAACGTAGAAGACCCAAGCCATGTCTCATCACCGACTTTGGACTTGAAATCTGTCATTTCTTGAGGAAGTACTCTAATCAGTCTGGAGATGATTACTCTGATATGGACAGAACATGCCAACGTTCTTTGTTAATGACAGGAAACGTGAATTTAAATCCCCTGCAGACAAAAACTGCTATCAAGAGAAATGAAATCATTTCCATTTTCCACACTGGAATAGAAAATGCAGAACCATCTTTCCTACCAGTGTTTTAGTTCTCCCATTTGCTATTCAGCTTTCTTGAAGATAACATTAACATGATTGCTTATAACTAACTCTCCAAATGTGAGAAACTCAGGATCACTGGAGCAGGGAATCAAGACCATTAAAACAGGTCATATTACAAACATATGAAACAACTGAAACTCAGTGTCACAAATCTAGGAGTTACTAGGAGAGGGGACAGGGCTAATTTTCATAAAACCAGTCTTACATGAGTAAGAACGCTCAGTAACGTTTCCCACCCCAGATTGTACAAGTGCTACTGACCTCTTTCCAGGTAATGAGAGCTGATACAAATGCAGTGCTCTGCCTTAAGGTAATATCTTCTCAGAACTGTATCTTTCTGCAAACTGTTTCTCAGACACCCAATATTACTTGGCTGTGACGAGGTTGGCTTACTTAATAAAATGCTATTGTTATTCAAATGACTCCCCTTTCTGTTCCATGCAAGTGCACACTAACGAGATCTCCTATAGCATTGTGCTATCAAATTGGAAGTTTACATGGGTGAGAAGACTCGGTTTGTGTCCATGTCAGTTGGTATTTGTCACCCATTTCCATTCTGCATATCGATCATTCCATTTTTACCACCCAGCTAAAGAGATATGAAGCCAGCAGGTTTTGAGAATGAATTGCAATGGTGCCATTTTTTTTCTTTTCTCCTTCAGCCTCAGCTTTTGAGTAATCAGAAAGCTTTTGAATCTAAAGACCAATTTCAGAAGCAATATAAAATTTTATGTAACAATGTTCTCTGAAATCAGACATGGAAGATGCCATTGAATAACCGAGATGATGGCTGATCTAAGCAAAAGTGTTCAATACCAGCTGCCTTTACTATGTCTGACCTGTGGTTCATCTTTACATCATCTCATTCCTCCTGTATGTTAGGTGGGAAAACAACTTAGAAAGGAAATGTGTTTGCTAAATATAGTCGTAAATAAGCTTTAGATCAAAGAGGAAACTCACTTTTAAAAATACATTAACATAAACTATTAATGATCTTAGAGGAGGAGAGCTCACAAAAGTAAGACTAAGAAAGAACGCTTTTGTCTCTTTACATCCATGAACAGATGACTGAAATACAAGATATTTTCACTGAATTGCCTCTGCAATTCAGAAGATTGAAAACTCAGACATTATCATTGTCATACTAAAAGGAAAAGGATATTCAACTTTGAATAGGTTTCCTTAAGCTTGCTGTAAAGATATACTTCGGATCTTCTTGTGCTTTGGACTTCAGCTTCACATATTTTCCTAAATATTGTATCAATGACATACAAAATGCATTTTGTTGGTTTTAACACAGAGACCTAGGGATGCAACCTTCTAATCAACATATTTTATGATCTTTGTTGTTTTGCCAGTAAATAACCGTTAGGCTAAAACTCCTTAGCAGAATGTGTCTGACTTGTAACATGAATTTTACAGAGAAGTATGCTAGGGAAATCAGGGAGAATTAAAACAGTTATCAGTCTTAGACATGGCTCCTCAAACTATATCACACCCATCTTATCAGTATTTCTTGCTCTGATTTAGTGAGGAACTTCTGCATGCACATAACTTGAAACACTACAGCAGTGCTATTGAAGCCAATGGAATTATTTCTACATTTAAAGCTAAGAAAATGCTGAAGTGTGTGAGGCAAGAAGTATCAATACCTACAACGTGATTTAGTTTATTTTATATATAAAAATAAAGATAAGGAGAAATACAGCACAATTACTATCTTGGTAGAAAAGAAAGGACTCCTTTCCCTTATCATTTCCATATAAAAATCCAAGCTGCCTAGTCATCTTCTATTTTCTGCATAAACAAGAGGCCATATGAATGCATTTACAGAACAGTGAATTACCTATCATCCATTTAACATGCAGAAATGTTTGTTCAAGTGTAGACATGCACAAGCACTGAATTTCTGCACACAGCAAAATGGAAGACATTACCATTGAAATGCCCAAAAGAGCAGAATCTTTTGAAAAGTCACTGTTAAAATGTCTCCCCTTCAATAACATCACTGAGTAATTTTACAAGATTTTTGAAATCTAATTTCACCATTCTTGAAAAACCTTAATTTCAAGCATTGGTTTCATTATGGGAAGAAAAACTGGCTTATACAAGAAACAACTGTAAATTTAGCAAATATATGTTTAAACAGTTCCACATAAATAAAAAATGTTCTGCTCCCACCAAATTGTGACTACTCTGAAGCTAGGTCTTCCACTATCATCCTCTTTTTGAGTGTATCTTTGGTGTTTGCACAAGAAACAGAAGGAAGGGGTATGATGCAAAGAAAAAATCCTAAGCAAAATGTGCGTGTCAGTCACTAAAATATGGGTCTAAAAGACACCTAGAACATCAGAAATAATGCACTGAAAGAATCATATTCAACTTTTCCTAGCAGACCAAACACTTTCCATTCTCCAAAAGATTAAATATGCCTGGAGCTGCGGCCAGGCTAGGCTTTTTGCAATGGCATAAAACTGCAGTTGTCCTTATTTCTCTTTATACTTCATTTTATTACAGCTAAAATATTTATTTGCATGGAAAGGTGACTCTTGCCTTGTTTCTGCATTTGAAGGATACTAAAACTACTGCAGCATTATATTTTGTGGCAAGTAGTAGGACTGAATATTAAAAAGTACTATCTGCAGACACGCTGCACTTCTTAAGATTAAATTATAAGGTCTATCAAATCTCATGGCTAAGGGCACTGACTATTATTATTATGCATTTATGTAGATCCATAAATGTACCCTATGCTTCAAGAGACTTGCAGATATTCTTCCCCGAAAAAGGTTACCATGCTAAAAGAATGATTGCAATCAGAGATAGGACACATTTCCCATGTGCCACAAATGTTTTTTGCATACATTATGAACTTACTTCACCTTGCTAAGAAGCATTGGGCTTTAATTCCTGTTGGAGTAAGGTTACAAGATTAGCTGCCCCACTGGACTTTACTGGCATTTTAATCACTTCATTTATGAAGCAGAAAAAAAAAATAGTAGAGAAGACACTGCAGTGCATGATTTTTTTGTTTCTACATCCAGGGAAGAGTGTTAACCCCTGCCTTATCAAACAACAGCTGAGTTCTCTATTGCCTTCTCTTATGGGAAATCTTTTCTCCACTTTGCTTCACCTACTTTTTATAGTCTGCACACCGTGTCATTTCTTGTGACCTGGGATTCTTCCAGAGTTCTGAAATCCTTCTGCAGCAATGACAGCTTTTTCATAATTGCTTTCAGAAATACACTTTCCAAACGTTAACTTTCTGCCTGGAAGCTCAAGGGCAGATGGCTACAAGATGGCCAAGAATTCATGGACAGCTGTGTCAGGTAGAGTACTCTCAGTCTGGAGAGTTTTCTCTGCCTGGCTATGTTGGTCCAGGGCCATTAATCATGCCACCATTCCTGAAATCCCTCAGGTACAACTTGAGCTCCAGCCCCCTACAGACTTCTCGGGCTTTCTAAACCCTAAGTACTTGGGGAGTACTGGCAGTCCAGATGTACCAAGAATCAACAATCTGGAAGTCCCAGACTTAATCTAGGTTTACCACTTTATCTCCAGCAAGAAGGCTGGAAGCACTAGGAAAATATGAAATCACACATTTGGAAACCATAGGACCTGAAGTTTTGACCCCATGACTGATCTCTGAGGCATTGGTGGTAGATGGTAATTGAACTGATCTTTTTAGTTCCATTAGATTCCAATGGATTATGAATGATTTGGCAAGTGAATATGTTATATATATTTAAAATATTTATGGGTTTGGGAAAACATGGAAAATGGTTTCTTGTAGCCTAAGACTAACACGAAAGTTGGCTTTGTGCACTTAAAATTATGTCTTTCAGATTCATAAGTTCCACAGATAGTCCTGTTTATATTCTAAATACTCTGAAAATTTTCCACCTGCTCCTTTCAAAGAGCATTTCAACCAGAAGAAAATGGAGTGCCTAGTCTTTTAGGCTATTCAGAATTGGTTTCTATCCCCACAGAATTGTCAATAATAAACAACAAGTTTCACATTTGCAATAATAGCCAAAACTTACAAAACACTCAGCCTATAGTTAATTATAAGAATCCTACTTAGTTGCTTCAGCAACTTGTTTGTAAAGTTGGTTACCTACCTTTTCAAACCATCTGGCACTGGCAATTCTTAGAGCTGCATATTTCTTGCTCTTTCAGAAAGCCTATGAACATTGTCCAGAGCAACTGCTTTAGTCAACCTGTCCCCTCTCTAGCCAAGATGGAAAGGGACCCAGCACAGTCTCACAGCACCACACAAACAGTTGTGAACAGAAGGCAGTAGAATATCACATACAGAATATCACATACATTATTTTCTTCACTGCTCCTGTCAAAGCTACTTAATTTCTAACGATGCACATGCAGTTTGACCTCCACAATCTTTTGTTGTTGTTGTTGTTTAGCATTCAGAAGACATACAAGGTGACTTTTTTTGTCATACAATTAGATGCTAATGGTACAGTCTTGCTACATTCACAATTACTAATTATTTTTTCCTTGAGCATCGTTTGAAGAGGACACATAGTACACAAGATGGTGGAATACAGCATGGAGCGCCCAGACTAAGATATTCTCCTGATATGAAATGCAAGATTCAAGGAAACATTTTTGGAAACCTCTCCTTCCCTGCCCCACCTTTTCTCCCTTGTTTCTCTATTATACCGTATCAGAGTATCTAAACGAAATTAGTGGCTTTTACAACAGCACGAAGCTGGCATGCCGTAATGGAGATTCAGATCCTCACTCTTTCCAATAAGATGAAAAGGTTAAATGCACCTTTCAAGATCTAATTAGCTCAGCCATTTAGTGCAAGGCAAATTTTCACTTACCCAAGTGAATATTTTATAGGGTTCTGGCTGCAGGCCACTCAGAGGTTTTAGATCAGTGGAGGCATCTCACATTAACAAACTGGCATTATTCTTTAGACGGAGTGCTTACATGGGATGCTCCACTTGCTGAGATTTACTCTAGAGATGACCTTTCAACAGAGGAGAATCCAAGTCACTCCTTTTCCTACTTCTTCATTTCATATCCAAAAAATCTTATGAGGTAGGTGCCTCATCCGGGAACAAAGAAACAGCCCCAGCTGGTGCTTTGTCACTTACCAGCGTCCTAAGCACACTGACTCTGAGGAAAGTTTAGCTCTCCTGACAGCTCTATGCCCAACGACAACTTTCAGAACTAAAGGAATTTGTCTTAAATTTCACCTTCTGCAGGTGTTGATCCCTGTGTGCCACTGCAGAAGTCTGAAAAGATGCCCAGAACCCTGGGTCAGAGGCCAAACTTCTCTTGAGAAGTTGCCAACTGGCCAAGCAAGAGCAAGTTATGGGAGTCCTCCTTGGCAGTGTATGAGAATCAAAACACAGCCTACAAACTAACTTCATTAAACTGTTAGGCTTCTGTTCGCAGTGGCTGGGTGCAGCTGCAGGATAATGCTCTTGGGTTCCCCCCCCCATATTTTCCTTTTTATAAAAACAATGCCATGGGGCTGTTTCTTATTTTATTCAGAGATGCAGTAATGTGAAGCAAGCGCTCAGTCTGATCAAAAATTGCTTCTAGTTTATCCATAGCTTAGCAATATACACTTAATCGCATATCTTCTTCCCCTGGCTGATGATTCCTTTATGATAGTTAAGGAATAGCTGCACCCACATCTCTGCTTTTTCTCTGTTTACTTTTGTATATATTTTGTTGTTGTTATAAAATATATATATGTAAATATATAGTATAATATATATAAAACTCAAGCTGTCAGGAACAAACACGCATATCTGATGTCTGACAAAAAAAAAAAAATGTTCTGTTGTAGTTTTTTTGTTTTCATTTGCTTTTAAGAAAATATTTAAAGGAATGACTTCCTGAAATGAATTCCTTGTGATTCCTCAAAAATGTTCCCATTATCACAGGAAAAATACTGCACCTTCTGGTACTAATGTTTCATTAACACATTTCCCTCACAAAAATCACTTCCTCAACATCTTTAGGACAAGAGTTGTAAGCGCAGCTTTTTGAATGCAGCATCTTGAAGACAGAGCAAGGAATCATATTGTAAGATTACTTGCCCTAAGACCATCTATCACTGAAGTCAGTGATATAAGGTATTTATAAAATTACACTTCTAATACCCAAGACACTGTAAGAAGGAATCAAAACTCACCCATATCATAAACTTGTTTGAAACTTAAAAAAATCACTCCATCCAAGCCTCATGGTTGCTTTAAACTTTGAAGATGACAGTTATTCTGTTAAGACATGACAGATTATTTCCACTACTTTCTTGATTTCCCATTACACTACACGAGCAAACAGGAACTGGGGCAAGACAACCATCACTGTCAATGTGCTATTAAAAGGCCAATAAACAATGAAGTAATTATGGCAAAGATCCTCTGCCTCCAGGGATTCATTCTTTCTCCCCTGCAGTCTCTTCTGATCTCAGATGTCAGTGTCAAAAAGGTCCTTTCCAAACAGCTTCTCAAGTGCACTGTAAACCAACCCAGCAAACATCTAGGCCTGTATAATTTTGTGGCTCTTTGGAGCCAGAACTAAATATATTTTCTTCCCATGACTGTGTGAATACCTACACAGAATTTACAGCTTGCCTCTCCTCAAACCTAGAAGTCAACTAGCGGAACCTTAAACCAGAGTTTCTAGCTCTGGTCTGCTTCACAGTCTGGGACTATTTCAACACCAAATGCAAGATTCAAGCTGCCTGTCTGATCCTCAGGAGCTAACCTTAAGGATTAGACATCCTTTAAGAAACACCACAGGTTCCAGGAGGAAGGCTGAGCTGCCAAGACCTAATTCTAAAATACATCTTCGTTTCTTATGCTCCACAGGCAGCTGAATTATAACATTCTACTGCTAAGCTCAGGGCTAGAGCAAGAATTGAGAATGCATAATAAAAAAATATAAATAGGAGCAAGACAGAAACCTGCAGAGAAAAAACAAGCAAGCTTTGATGTCAGGGTTTCCTAGAGCTCAGAGAAGCTTATTTGTTAAAGTCACAGCAGTAACTGATAGCACATCTTGCAGCATGCAAGCAAAGAGTGTGCGCGTGCCTGGGGACAGGGGAGCTGGGGCAGGTTCTCATTACACCCCTTCTGTGTCTCTCTCCTTCAGTCGCACCCGGGATGCATCTCAGCGAGACCATTCAACAGTAAAAGTAGCATCTATGCATGAAGATGACTGAATTTCCTGACAGCTTAGTGTTTTATTTCCAGCTGAATAAGGCTGTATACCTCAAAAGTACCAGTCAATTTCTCCCCGGTTTGCAAACTCTTACACTTGAATGCAATCTGCCCCCTCCCAGTTTTAAATGCAGAGCCATCACAAGCATTTTTCCTGCAGAAGCAAGTCAGAATATGCTTCTTCATTACTGAGACAGAGCACTAGACCATTAAGTGAGAAAAAAAAAAAAAAAAAGATGCAAGGATTACTTTGCTGAACTTAAAGCCTTGCCAAATACTTCACTGCCATTCTGACATGTAAAGTTTGGTGAAATATTTTTTTAAGCCTCAGAAAAAAATTTTGTTTCAACAAACCAGTAGGGATAGCACACAAGTGTATTTTTTAGTTATTATTTTAAAAGTTTACCTCAAGTATGTATTTAAGCTTGTGACCTTTAAACTTTCTTGACGTGCAAGTTCAGTAATTTATGGCATGGGGATATTTGGCATGAAATGAAAATGGCCACAGATTTAATTAAAATGTAAGTTATTGTTAGCAAGAAAGGTCATGCTAAGAAAATGTAATTTCAGGAGTATATTAGCAACAACACTCCAGTGTTATTTGCATCTAAAATATATATTTTGTACTTGACATTTAAAAAGGAAATTGGAACTGTTTATAATGGATGCTTGAACGCTTTTGTGTTCTTGTGCTGCTTTTGTTCACATTTTTGTATAATTGGTTGGATCTCACATACAACAGTAGTTACATTTTATTCTCTATGCCTGAATGACTAACTGATCTGGGAATTAGTTCACAAAAGCTGATATAGGTTGGAATCAAAAGCATACTGCAGCATATTCCTTACATGGCTACAGCTTCAAATGAGCACAGATCTTGATAAGAATTCCTCATTTGGGGATAGTTAATTGCCCACCTTACTTAGGATCATTTTTTTCTTGTTCTTCAAGCAGAGAAATTTTAATGGTGACGAAGACTCCTGGCTCCATTCTGTTTATATGGCACTTCAGAATTGCCTGTGTGAAGGAGGCAGTTTTTCCTTTGAGAGAGTTAATGTTTTATGATCTGCTAATAAAAGTAATGGTGTGTCATGCCAATCAGTCTAACTTCAGGGAAAGTGGGAGGTGAAGGAAAAATGTTTTGACTTAACTGAAAGCATTTGTTTCAAATAAATCAATACAGTGGGTTCTCATTTGAAAAAAAAAAAAAAAAGACTAAATATAATGACACTGTTGTTGACTACAAAGGGGTGCCTTCATGCTCAAAGAGGTTTTCACTGATTTCTGTACTCAGTCTTGCAAAGCAACATCATTGTGGATGATCTTGTAGATGCATCTTCTACTTCATCAGAAGTCACTGCCCTTGAACATGCTTCAGATGCATCCAGATATTGCTGCATACATAACTTAGAGACAGGAAAATGGCAAGCAGCTACTGAGATTCTGTTTTTGCCTCCATAATGCATGCAGCTAATAGTAGTCCTTTAAAGTCTTTGCAAACTCAGTGCTGAATGCTTGGCTGGAAATAACACATTGTTTTGGGGGCATTTACGTGTAAATTAATAAACATAATAGTAAAGAAATCTCCTGGCACTCTATAACTCCACTCCTAGGCAGTCTCAGCTCTTCCAGGAGGAATGACTTAGTCACAGAGATCTGAAGTATTAGGCATGCTGGGATGGGATGGGAAACAAAGTTATCACAGCAAAAATACGCACAGAAGTTACACAAACTGCCTGTAAGAAACAGCTGGTGAAGTTAAAAATGAAATTGTGCATTAGCGCTTACCTTTTCCACCACCACAGCACATGCTGCTGTTGTGAAGACTACGAAGAAAACCAGACAGCAGTTTGAAGCAAGCTTTGCAGCATCAGGTGAAAAGAGTCAGCTGACCAGGAAAATGGATACTGAGGTGCCCAGGGATCCCTGATCACAGCATTACAGAACAATTTGCTCTGCAGGCTTGGACCTCTCTTAATGCCTTGGAAGCTACTTGAGAAAACCACTACAGACAGCTTGGAGATCCTTGCATTTGCTGAAGCCTTTACAGCTTTAAGAAGTACAGCAAGGTCATGTGCAGTATTTCACTGAATTTGGAGTTTCTATATCTAGATTAAGGTGATTTTTTTTTGTATTTATTTATTAAATTTAACAAAATCACAGAAAATTTTTGTAGGAAAAAGAATAGATCGTATTCTCTACTGTATGACAAGCACCTCTAAATAGCTGCTAGCAGACTTTTTTTTTTTTTTTCTTAATTGCAAACCCCTTGTATTCTTGCCAGCAGGTAAACTTTTATTTCAAACTTGTTTAACACCAACTAAGTAGTTTTGGAGACAGAAGAGGGCATGTATGTGATTGAAACAGAAGAACAGGCTGTGTGGTTGTGCATGGTTCTGTAACACATGATGGTTTATAAAACCTGAGCGAGCACTAGCTATTAGTCCGATGATAAAATAGATACATAACAATCCCCCCATCAATGCCTGTCACCATTTGTCTAAAACAGTTCAGTAATACATGACAGTAATCAATACATAGGTTGTAGTCTGAGTTCATGCTGAGCAAGGGGATACTTAACACTTACTATGAATGTTGTTGGATAATTTTCTGTTGTTGATTGGGCAAAGGATTTATTGGTATGCTGGGGCCCAACAGTTGGCATCTGCTTCAGGCTGTGATATTGTACCTGTACTCCCAGTTCCCTGTCAAACAATCACCACAACAAGCTGGTCCCCAAAAATGAGGAGACACATGACTTTAGCTTGCAACATCACTATTTGCAATCCAGTTGGCTCCAAATTACTAAACAGAGCCTCACCATCCCTAAGGGGACCAGGATGCTCTCTTCCGTCAGCCACGGAGCTCTGTTACATGCCCCGATCAGGTTTTCCAGAGGCAGTAAGATCAGCTCTTGTCTCTCCTGTAATCCCTCATTTGCACGTACAGTCCCAGACAGAGGTTTAACATGCTCTGACCAGGCACACACACACACAAAAGTAAGTGATTTGACAGGGTAGGGATCTATACTCTAATGATAGTGACACCTGTCATCAGGAAAGAGTGCATCTGCCAAAAGTTCAACTTGTAAAATCAGAAACAAAAGCAAAAGAACAAAGTTCATAGAAGCCCCAGCAGATCCAAAATGTCAATGCAGGGTGTTTTCTGTGTAATTTAAGCCAAGTTACCAAAATTGGCAGGCTGATTTGTGCTCTACAGCAACTATTAGTATAAAGGCACAGTAATTACTCTGAATGTTTTGCAAATACAGTTTTAGAGATCAATCTTTTTTTATGCATTGGTGCATTCTAAATAGACACACTTAAATGTCAGTCTATGAAAGGGAAGAAGTCATCAGCAGCCACAGAAAGAGAGCTGTTACCTAGCCAGGTGGTCTCGCAGCCAGTCACAAAGACAGTGAATTATGGTGGCAAATCCTGGACAGATCTTTCCAGAACTGCATAAATTCCCCCCACTGGCTGGTGAATTGCCCTGGTAGTTAATGGCACGATTTTCTTTTAATCTTGTTTAATGTATTCAGTATGTAGCTTGGTTAGCTTCTATTTTAAAAAGAATTTATGGTAATACTAAGTCAAAGACTCGACAGAAATCTAAACATAGTGCACTGCAGTTACCAGCTATGTTGGTGATGGCCAAACCAAACTCCTTTGACAACCTGTATGTTCTACAATATGAAATTACTCATTAGCAGTCATGTTGCCTTTTAATTCTTTAGTAACTGATTCCAGTAATGTTGTGGTTTTTTTCCTATGATTGATTTTATATTCACTTGGATTATCATTACGCCAGCTATCCTGTCATTACCCATTTCATCCTATCTGTCTTCTTAAAATACTGACAGAACATTAGCTTCTAATATCCAGAGGATACACCTTCCATGGTCTATCCTCCCTGGGGTAAGATCTTGAAAACATTTTCTGAATAAGCTGAGGGGAGGGGGAGATCTTTTCTATTTAGATCAATCACTGTAGCAATATAAAGTGGAAGTAACCCAATTCTGTTCCTAATAATGAAATTTCACTAACTGCTATTCTCTTAGTCATCTTCTCTCACAGACAGTTTTCTGAAGTATAATTTTATTTTTCCCAAATAAATCTTTTTGGTCTAACATAAATAATCTCCTTTCCTAAATACATTTAATCTTGGGCAAAATGGGTAAAAGAAAAAGCTGGGAAGTACTAATTCCAGCTACAGATATGCCTGAATGTCAGATCAAGTCTGCTTTGAAACTGACTAGAGAAGTATTACATAGCTAAGAAGAAAATAAGATAAACACAGTTCACAAAAAAGTACTTAATTTTACAGATGGGGCGGGGGTGGAGGGCGTACTTTTCATACACACTTTCATAAGCCAAAGTGCTTAAATTTCACAATAACAATAAGAAAATCTGAATTACTTTAAGTAGATATCAACATAAATATCAGAAAATTAGTGTTAATAGGATATTCTTATGCCATGGAAGATAAAGCCTTATACATTGAATATTCATTCTAAGGGAAGTGCATCCTGCTTACTGTAAAATATATCTTCTAAAGAGAAAAAATATAAACTGTGCATAATAGAGAAACAGAAAAATACCACATCAGTATTTTGTTTAGCACTAACTACTAAGTTATCAATGAAATAGAGGATTTTGTATGAAAGAAAAGACCTCTAAATTTTGTCAACAGCCCTAAGGGTATAATGATTTAGGAGTGATTGATGGTGCGTGACACTGGAACATGTAAGAAATTCATACTTAAACAAAGACAGAGCTGTGTTGGAATCGTGCCCATGAACATGGAAATTACTTCCTGCCCTGGTATGTGCACATATAGTATTTCAGCTTCCTTTACAGGAAGAAAAAAGGGGGCTTAATAGACTTACTGTAGGCTATTTATACTGCTTGTTACGGGGATCAGTGCTGCAGGTGCATAATTGCCTAAAACAATCACTTCCGAATGAAATAAGGCAGTTTTATTGCTTACCTCCCTTCTTCCCTTGCCTCAACAGAAACCCTGCATTTACTTTTGTCCCAATAGGAGAAAAACTGCTGCCAGGAACTAAGATGGGACTGAACTGATTAACTGATTAGCATCCTAGAGAAGAAGGTTAGAAAGTGAATTTTCTATTATGGAGCAATTGCCATTGGAAAGTAATCTTATTTATTAACTGCACTTTTATCTTCTCTGGAGGGTTCCTTGACATAAGATAATGGAATTTGCTCACTTTATATTGTTTAAAACTATAATCATATCCAGAAAAGAAAGCATTTACTGTGTCATTAAGCCAAGGTAAGGAGGACTGACTCGAAGGGTTCTTGATGTCTTGCAAACCTTTTTTATCATTTCAATTAACATTGCCAAATGTTCTGCTTTATGTCGCAGACATAAATGTAGTTTTAAAGGCTTTCTAGGTGTGCTCATACCCTAATTAATTTTAGCAACCGAGATTAGTAGCAGGAGTGAGACTATGCATAGAAAGCAAAAGAATAGCTTTTAAAATGCAAGGCCATGAAAACCAGTTGTTACCAGCTACCCAGGGAAAGCTGTGTGCAGTATGCTGCCTACACAATTTGTTTACTGTTACCAAACATCAGTTTAGAAGTTTGTTGCCTCTCCTCCCTGTCCTTTAACAAAGAAAAAAAAAAAAAAGACCACCACCTTTAACAAAGAAAAAAAAAAAGACCCCCCACAAAACGATGTTTCTGTTCCCTTATTCCATATGAAAAGTGAATGATGCTGTATCAAAGATTCCTCTACACAACAATGAATTGATAATCTTTTTCTGTGTAGCAGAATCACTCTGAGCAGGATTTAGGGTGCTTGCTTGTTTGTTCATCATTCTGCCTCTGCGTGAGAAGATTTAGTACTGAGCTGAATCAACTGGAGTGCATACAGAGCACTTCCAATTTCCTTATCATAAAAAAGGATTGCCTCACTTGGATATTTCTGATCTTTAGGGCAGATTTTCTCTCCTTTTGCCCTTCTGCATTCTTAGGAAATCCAGAAAACAATGTTGTATTCCATCCTGCCCTCGTATACCACCAGCAAACAGCAGAATGTTCTGCATATAGTACATTTGTGGTGGTTGGACGTGACGACCTTAAGGGTCTTTTCCAACCTAAATGACTCCATGTTTTACAGATTTGGTGATTTGGATGCAAGCTCAGTCTGAGGCGGGAAGATTGATTGATCTTAATGTATTGGCAAGCCATAGCTTCAGGCTAAGAATAAAAACAATATTTCTCAAGTCATGCGTTATTACTTTTCGTTTGTTTCTTATTGATTAACTGTCAAAAGTAAGAACTTGTTTTTTAAAACAAGGCAGCTGTGGTGGTCTGCCCCCACCCCCATTTTTTTTTTTTTTTTAAAGTTTATAAAACAGACTACATAACAACAAAGGCTAAGGTAAAACTAAACATCATGCACTATGGCATTGCTATGTATTAAAATCTGCGCTCACACTAATCTTGTAAAATACAGCACTAATTCATTTTTTCCCAGTTCAACACTCAGTCCAGTCTCAGGAAGTATTTTCCAAAGCTCTTGTGAAAATTGCACAAAGTGAAAAGCTTATCTTTTAATTTTTTATTTATTTATTTATTTATTTTTACAAAATAGGAAATGCATTACTTATTGAAAGAAAGGAAAGCATTGTTTAAAAAAAAAAAGGGAATAAGCTTGTTTCTTCTATACTGTCTAATGAAGTTATCCAGACATTTGAAACACTCCTTGTATCTCAAAACAAAATCCCTGTCCATTTAGCTCTAACCCTAACGTCTAGGTAAAGTAGGAATTTCTGCAGCTGGCAATGAAAGACGACATGACTTTTGGCTGAAAGGGGGCTGAAATGATTCTCAGAGATGAGAGCAGTCATCTGAGAGAGTTCTAGCCATGTAGCCAAGAATAAAGGAAAAAGTGAAAAGCAGATGAATAAAGCCTTATTTCACCAGGGCCATCACACTTGTAGTCTAGTACAGTATCTTTCCCAATTGCAAGTTTTCTAACCCAAAGCATCCTTCTGCTTCCCTCTTCCTCTCTGCTTCATGAGCCATGCATCATTCCCACACATCAGCCTTCTCCTCCACGTGCCAGAACAGATATATATTTTTTTCCTCTACATTTGCTTTGCTGTAGTTAAACACAGTAAATTTGCAACAAAGAACAAATGTTTATAGCAGTTCTGAATTTTCCTGTACTGTTTCATGTAGCGTTCTATTTTCCCAACAACAGGCAATATTACAGAATTGCTGTTTCCTGTCACCTCTTTCCCAGGCTGCAAAACACGTCCTCTGGCTTGAATGTGGTAGGCACTGAGTCAAGAACATAATTTTGCTGATTTGTTTGTTTTTCTTTTTGTTTTTTTCTTGCTGAAGTAAATCTCCCCCTTTTTAATTGAAGTACAGTAGGTGGAAAGTTCTTTTTCAGAAGAGTAGATTTCTGATGAATCTATCTTTTTAGAGTAGTAAAACAATTTCTTGATCATTAAAAGCATAGTGATGTCCCTCAAAATGCAACTAGTAACAGATACAGGCCCACCAATTTCAAGAAGGTACTTCGTAGTATTGAAAAAGGGTCTTTGGCTTTTTCCACCTCTTTTCAATATCTAAGACAGCAATAAATATCACCATTGATTAACTACATAAAGTGTATTTGAAATATGAATATGGATGTAACAGTTAATAAAAGTAATAAAAGAGCAATAGCTTTCTATTTCATGTGGCAACCATGAAAGAACACAGAAAGATGCATCAGAAAATAATTGGAATATGACACTTTGCCAAAGAGAGCCTTTTTTTTTTTTTTTTTTTTTTTTTTTTATTATTGCAAGCTTCTGTAAGTTACTAGTTTTGTAGGGCCTTCAGAGATATAAAATATCAGAATTAGATTTATCAAGCTAAGATGACAGCTTAATACTACTTTCCATAAGAATTAATCAAGAAACTTCAGTATAAATCAACACAGAAAATGATCTTTTAATTATTAAAGCCACCTTAGATATAAATATTCTGTTTCTGAAATGTTATTTTTCATCTCCTTTAACTCTGGAAATCAATAAATGAGTTAAGAAACAGCTGTAGGTTGTGAAATAAGCTCCCTATTTGACATAGGATTTTTTGTGGGGCAAACAGAAGTAAGATGTTGGCACTGGGCCTAACTTATGATTGAACTGTAACAGAGAAAATGCTGATACTTTTTTCTTTTTTTTTTTTTTTTAAAAAGGATACATAAATATCCCAGATTTCTCTGACACTAATACACAGTAGAGAAGATGCAGGCAGTTTGGTTGGTTTCCTTATTGTTTAAGTCAATGGCCATCACATAATTTTTTTTTCCCTTAACCTTTAAATAAATGTTGGAAAATTAGTGGGAAATAAATTGATTTGGAATCCTATTCCCAGGACAACAAGTGTCAAGCTGGGAGAATAGACTTTATGCAATTTATGTATAAAAGGAATGTGCTTTAGAAGTAACCTTGGGCTGACTCCAATGACTCTGCAGGAATTATGCAGTAACCTAATTGTTTATATTTTCATTTGCCATACCATGACGGGAAAAATAACATTAGTTTACCCATACATTTCTGGCAGATGCCACTATGTACAGTATGTTAAGTTTAACAGTAGAAGAAATCCCTGTCCTACACTTCTATAACACATGCTCCAGCAGCTGGCAATAGCAGGTATGTCACAAGAAGTTCTTCAGCTCAGCCAGCTAGCACTGACCACATTACCAACCACCCAGACCAGCCCAAGGAGGGACACAGCAGAGGTGACACTGTGGCTTTGCAGAGGACTTCAGTTGCTACTTCAGTGAAGGTTTAAATGGGCTTCCACAGCCTGTTAATATTATAAGCCATTTTACCTTCACAGAGCAAGATCAAAGGTGGTGGCAATTGGTTCTAATTGTGTTATCGAGTAAAGAAATTTCTATACTAGTTCCATCCCTGAATGGCAGTTCTCCAGCCTTCCTACAGCTGCAATGGAAGTGCAAGCCGTGCCAAAAATGCCTAGTGTCTTGAGGCCTAAAGGAGGAAAATAGGTGAAATCAGCTGGGTGGTGAATAGTCTTCATGTAAAGCACACTGGGAAATTTACACATTAAACCAAGTCAGGAGAGCTTAAAACACAACGGAGACTGAATTAGAGAGGCAGCGGTAGTTTATTCTAGATTCTACTCTGTGTAGATTTTCTGACCATTCATTTTGTAACTTACCTTTCTATCCTAAGCATATCTCCTTTCTTAAATTGACTCAGCAAGGAAACGTCAGTTAATTGACACAAGACATTTTTTCACATTTGTCTACTGGTGACAGAGTTCACTATTTTGACTGCAGTAAAAGACAAACTAAGCTCATAACTTAAGACAGTTTTTAAACATTCAGGTTTACCCAGTGCAAATTGTAGTTTAAGAACAGATTTCCTTCTCTTAAATTAACTTAGGATCTGTCAGATTTTTGAAAGACTGATATAATCAATACTATTTTTTATACGCTTGAAAAAAAAGGTTAGGTGAAAAAAAGGAAATCCTAACAAGAGAAGAAAAAAGCAAAAATAACCTTAGGTAAATTACAGGAATTCAAAGGGGAAACAAGTACAAAAACGATTGGTGATTTAATTTGTAGGTAAGAGAAAGTCTAAAGTTAATTTTCAAAACGTATTTCAATGAATATTTCACTGAATATCATCCTGTTGTAAGCTGTGCATCAAGAATCATTTTATCAGTGTTGTAAATCCTGTGATGCATTCACAGCATACTCATATCTTCATAGTTTATCAAGGTTCAAACAACACATCTTGTACCCTAACTGGTAGGGACAGTTTTTCTGTATTCAGCAGAAAACACCAAAGTAGAAAAATGTTAGGGAAGTTAAAGAAAAGCTAGTTTTGCAGAGTTCAAGAGTATTAACTCTATTAAAAAAAAAAAAAAAAAAAAGGCAATATGATCGGTGAATTTATGAGAGCTCAGTAATCTCAGGTAAGGCTGCAGACTGCTGACTGCAGTAGTAAATGGGACTATTTCCTGCAAACTACATGGGAACCGATTTCATGAAGCCATCTGGTTCAAGAAAAGGAAAATGCATAGCTGCAAAATCAGTAGTGAGAGACAGAAAGCTCAGAGTGGCACTAGTTCTGTGGCTACCTTTTGGTCCCAGCTGAAGGTTAATCTATCCCATCTCCCAAAGTCCATTAAAACTAGCCAGTTTCATTCCCTGGCAAAACAAATGCAAGCCCACAAAGATCCACCCATCTTTGCCCATAACGCATACAGAGACACATAATTTCTTCTGGTCCTGCTCTTCATCCAGTGCAGGTAGCCAGCAAAGTTACGGCTCCTATAACTGCACTTTCTGCACAGAGAATAATTCATTAACAAGGGTGCCTTACTTCAGCACGCAGAGAAATTTTTCAGACCACAACTGGTGTTTGTCATATGCTCCAACTGTGTGAAGTTTTCTGAAATAAACTTCTCTAGGTTCCAGTCCTGACAGTTAATAATTTAGAAACGTGTGCAGTGGATCAATTTTAGCAGGAGAGCTTGAGAAAGTCCCCTGCGACATACTGCATCTCACAGGGAAGCCCGATGGCAATAACAGGTTTTGGAGGCTGCCAGGACACAGGTACAAATGAGAACATCCCAAGCATATGCCAAACCTCATCACAGTCTTTGATGTACAAACAACTTTCCCCTGGACTCAGCGTGATCGGGGGTAAAAGCTGTCCTTAAAACCTGTCACGTTCCCCTGTAAGCATAGCTTAGCAAGTCTGAATACTTGAGCTGCATTATTATCTGCTGAAAAAGGTGAATTTTTAAACAAGTCACCCACCACATCCTGTGGTGATGCACACTTGTACAAGACTCAGGCTGGACTATTTTTGTGCTGGTTTACCAATCCTTTCCAACTCTGCAACACAAACATATTTGCAACAATGAACTTGACAGTGATGCAGTTATTCTTTGATTCTTCAAATGACTTTGGAAAGTTTTCAGTTGAGTGTATTTATTTATTTATTTATTGTCCCACTACTTCACTCTGAAAAACCTACTGACCTCTCTACAGTTCTTTGGATTTTTTTTTCTTCTTTTTTTTCCCCCCTCTGGTAGGTTACAGGTAATTCCTTTTGCTTTGCAATTTCAACTCTGTCTCCCCCTGAGTAAAAGAAAAGACTCCATCCTACCTGCAATCAAAGACAATGTTTTTCATACATACAAAGCATTTGCAAGCACTACATTGTAATGGACAATGAATGATGGATGGATACATAATACTCATTCTACCCTTTGTTCTCTATGTTCTGCAGGTTGTGCTATTAACTGTCATTTATCAAACACATAAAGAGTACGTTTTCTTTCTCTGCATGTACAAGAAACAGCAGTTACACTACTTAAGGCTTTTTTTTTCCAGGTTAGAACATTTTACTGTACCTTTCCCACAATTTGTACTTAGATATTTTTTTTAATAATAGTAACGTAATGACAATTAAAAAAAAAAAAAAACTGATCAGCCAAAATCTTGTCTATAAACCTAAATGCAATTCCCACCAGTTTGCCTTATGTTTCTCTCTGGCACCAGCTTGTTATTCATTACATACAGAATCTGACTCAAAACAAAGACTGGCTCTTGGTATCCTCCACCTCCTTTTAGGAAAAAAAATAAAAACTGGCCCTGTAATTTCCCCATAAAGGGCATTTTTGCTGTTTGTGCTTTCCTCACAAGGAAAATTCGAGATACTAGGAAGTTTGTAAATGAATTACAAATCTGTTTTTAAGAGCTATCAGGTTTGATCCTGCACACCCAGCAACAATTTTGACAGATAAATTTTGAAATCTGCCAGGGAGTTACAAGGATAGCCATTCTGCATAACACCACAGAACAGCTACTGTTTAATATATATATATATACATATACGTCTGTCAGTCAAAGCAAATCATGCTTTGTTTCCATGAACTCAAGAAATTTTGTGAAGGTCAATGCTACTCTGTGTAATGAGGTTACCTGTTACACTGTTATATTGACTCCAGCCACTTCAGGAGTAATTCACTTCCTTTTTCTATTTCTGTAGAGCTGTTAAATTAAAAACCATGACCTGTTCATTGAAAGAAAATCAGTGAGAAGGATAGTGCTGCTCATCTTCCTACCTGAAGAGGTTCCCCATCCCACTGCACTGAGGGCAAGGTATTACGCACTCTTTTTTTATTTCAGGTCCACACATGGATCAAGGCAACAAGTAACGACCAGCAGATTACAGACTTGACAAGAATGGTAAGAGCCTTTATAAATGAATTTAAGTATGTTCTGCAGACTGAGGGCAAAAGTTTTGTTCAATTTTCCAACTCTTAACAGCTAGCATGAAGAGAACTGTGTTTGTACAGGAAGGAACCAGTAACCATGCAAATGAAGCTGCTGCCAGGTGTTCAGTGCTCAGAGGAAAATCCCTTCCTTTGCAGCCCCTGTCTCACCAAGGATCTGCAAATGACAGTAATGCTGCATACTTGTTTTGGCTTTCCTTGGGGATAGAAACAGTCGTTGCTAATACTAAATCACTAGGTTTCTCTGTACTGACGGGAGGCAGGTTGGCCAGTTATAGTAATTACTGTGTGTGTTTTCCAGATGGGTAAACTGATTCATAGAGGTCCTTGACTTATCCAAGTCCTTACCATGATGCAGGCGCAAAGACTGGGGAAAATTCAAATGCTACTGTCACACAATGCTCTTCATTCTAACAAACAAACAAACAAAACAGCCTTACAAGGGATCTTTCTTCCACTCCCTCCTTGCAAATGAAAGTTAGATTAACTGTGGAGTGAAAACACTAACTGCTCTTTCTCAAGAGCTTTTTTCTATCCATAGAAAGCAAAAGGTGGTGCACGTTAATATTGTGTCATTAACATGCTCCTTAGGTACAGTGGAAATGCCATATGCATTTGGAAAAGAACCAGCAAAAAAGATGAGTGACATTTCTGAGAAGAGACAAAGAAGATGGCTCCTCTTCCTAACAGTAAAGAATTTTTGGGCAAATTAAGACTGAAATATAGAAGAGCAAAAGCCACAAGCCGGAGTGGAAAACGACAGCTATGCTACCATTCTCCCAAGCTTGCCTTGAACACCTAACTCAGGAAGTTAGACTAATATTAAACTAAAATTCCTGTTGTTGGAAATTGATTGTTATAATTACTATTTCAAGAGTTTAGCCTACCTAGGCTAAATGGTTAAGTAAACTGCAAATAAAACACCAAAATGAATTGACAAAATCAAATCCAACAGTATTCAGGACAGAAGCCTTACTAAGATGAAATCTATTACATCAACATTTGTCTCCATTAATTGCCTTCAAACACATTGACTCCTACAGCCCAGATTTTGATTTCTTATGGAAATATTTCTACAATGTATCTGTGACCCAGCAGGTAAAATCTGGTCACATCTCCTCTGATTCACTACAGTTAGTAATGTGATGTTAGATTTCATTGCAGGTCATACTGACAAAAAGACAATTTTTATCTTTATTTCCCATTCACCTTTCCCTTATTTTGTTTCAGCAGTCATAAAAAAATCAAGCGTGAGGGTTACAAAAAGACCAGAAGGGTTTTCTGACTAGAAACTGATGTGCCATGTACTAAGAGCACACGATCTGCAGGCTCTCAGGTAAAGACACTCAGCCAGAAATAAAAGAGAAACTAATTAGAAAGTGAATCGGGGACCCTTTCATGCAATTAGCATTTTTCTTCTGCTGTACAGAGCAAACTTAAAGACCTGTCTGAACACTGCACAGCGTCCACGCTGCAGTTCTGCACACAAAGCTTCCCATTGGACAAAATATTTTTGTCTTGTTTCCTGCTGAGAAATTCATTCATCTTCTGACCATATTAATCATTTTAAAGTATATTTTTCTTGTATCCTGCTCAAAACAATTACAAATACAAGATTATCTTAAAGAAACCTGTTTCAATTGACACGTGGAAAAAAATACATATTGGATCTTGCTCATCAAATGGGTAACCCAACACACCAGGCCACAAATACAATGAATGGAAGTTATCTAATCAAAGCTTCCAACCTGTCAAGAACAAATTATTTGGCCACGATTAATTTAATTCATGAAAAAAATATATTTTGCTCAACAGTGTTATTCGTGAACTTACAGCTTGGCCTTAACTACCTCACCTGGAATATGCCTTAAAATCCATTCCCTGCATAGGGAGACTAGGAGTTTAATTCAGGTGGTAATATAACCTCTGATCTGTTGTTATTTGATTATTCAGACAGAAGAGGAAAATACAAGACAAAGAAATGAAAACTATTGTCCCTTTCCTTTTCACTCCTCCCCAAGGTATATTTTTGTCAAGTTTATCATTGCAATAAAAATATTACATCTTCAGTTTAGCACTCTCAAGTAACTAAATTATGTTATCTCAATAAATGAAAAATCCAGAATCAGTATTTCTGGGGTTAACAACAGAGACATTAACTTTAAATAGTTTCTGAGAATATTCTTCATTGCCTCCATCTTTGCTGTAGTCCATCATCTGATTTGCTGCAGAGAAGATCAGTGCAGAAGGAAAACAAGGTGGAGCACAGAGCTAGCCAAAAGAAACTGTTTAAAAAAAAAAAATCATTCATGTTGTTTTCTCTTTAACTTTCCCTCATCATGTTTTCCCTAAAGTTTGCCCACCTGGATTTGGGTAGAGTAAGTGAAGCACGCAACACCTAACACCAACAAAACGATGCTAATTTTTGATTAACATCAGAGACATTATTTGAAAAGGCACATTAAACCTTGAAGGCAATTGAAAGAAGCAAAGGCTTTTTAGCTGGTTTTAAAACATGTGGTTTTTAGTTTACCTGTTGTTCTTTGTTTGCGAGGAGCTGTTTCTGTGCACCACAGTATGGATGCTAGGTACCAGTTTTCCCTACCCCCTCACACTTTTGAATCCTCCTCCTCACCCACTCCACGGCCACTCCTCAGAAGTGCAGGAGTTGAGATCGCACCATAACAGCATCGGTGTCGTTCCTTTTGCACTGTCACTTTCAGCCATCAGGTTCTTCCTGATCCGTTGTCGCAATCTGTAAGCATTACTGTATTTGAAATTACTCTTCTGTCTATAGCTTTATAGCTTTAAGCGCTTATTAATATGCTAAATCTAAAATCAAATATTACCTTGCTTGTGATCCCAAGTACTAAAAACTAAAATATGCCTCTACCACCATAAAGCTGCTTCTGAACAATGCGAGCTTTTTTTCTCAGCCACTGCGATCTGGCATCCAATGATCTCTGCAAGTTGCACATTTAATTAGAGTGAGAAACTCGTTAAGGTATCTGGAATATTAAGATGATAGCATTGTTCTGTGCACAATCGAATATGGCAGATGGCACAGACTGCTGACACCTGTGCTGGTTTTGCTATCTTGCTGACAGATACAAACAGTCAGCAGTATAACTGTAAGATACATAATCATTAAAAAGGATCTGAAAAGAAAATGCCCATCAAATCTTCAGTTTTTTGGATGACTGTTCATAAAGAAGCATTTTGTATTCAGTCACAGAATTTGAGACAAGAGATGCACAGGTTGTGGTTTTGCTTTTTATTTCTTTAAATGCCACTTCGATTTTTATGCATCAGTTCTACCTAGGAACCAAACATTTTCTTACTTCTTCGGAAGTGACAATGTAGTGCTATTGGGGTCATGGGAAACTTCATTCCTCTTCACCTGCATGCTCAGGTGACATATTCACTTTTGCTCCTCATTAGTCCAGACTCAGGGAGTATATTCAATGCTCTGGGGAATCTGATTAAAAACGGACATGCTTTAAGGTGCCTCGGCTTGCAACTACTTTACTGATAATGCTGATGTGATGGGAGTTCTTATTTCTCCCCAGAAAATTGTGAGATTTTAGTTTTTAAAAAGTTATGCAATACCCAAAAAACTCAACAACAGTTAATTGGTAAATATCACAGTGAAATGGCATACCTTAAATCATACCAAGGATAGAGAAAAATGACTTAAGATGTAAGATTTCTTATTTGCTTTGGCTTGAGACTGATGGTGGCAGGTAAGAGATGACTCAGCAGTCACTAGATCTCGCAAAGTGAGTGGTCTGTTTTTTTGGTATGCTTTTTGGAAGAAAAAAAAAAGGTATCTTGTTTGCACACATCAGTACTACTAACAGACAATGACAGAAAAAGAGACAGAGAGAAGAAAGGTTATATTTCATGTTCTAGTCAGCTTCTAAGAAGCACTACCAACAAGCATTACTCCAAACACCTAGCCCCAAAAACTTGTCTTCAAGTCTCAATTTCGAAAAATACCACACTTCCTTTTGGTTTGCTTTTATTTAATGCCATAGAAAAGCAACAGTTGGTACTACACCTACTTGCAAAGACTTGGTACAGTTCAGGATTGACTGCTTCCACGACTGTGCTAGATTTCACATGTTGGTGTGCTGTTTATCGAGGTACCTGAAGAGCTACCATTCGAAAGAGTGAGGCAAGTCTAATCTCTGATTCCTGCAGTACATTTTCTATCATCCTGTTCATTATTGCAGAAAAGAAATAGAATACTAATGTTATGGTCATGGAGAACTTTGTTTATTGAAGAGTTTCTTCCCTGAAGCACTCGTCCTATCAAAATTACAATCTATGTTTTAGCTTTTAAAACCTACGCACATATTTTGACCCAGAATTTTTCAACAAGCTTGGGTTGTTGCAGGCAGCTTTGTCAGAAAGTAAACTGCTAGTTTTAATACTGAAGTGTATACAGTTTCATTTTTCATTATTGAAATAAGCTTGGATGCATTCCACTGATCAATGCTGAAAATTAATTTCTTGTAGTTCCTGGCATAAATGTGTCTCATCGGCACTGACTTTTTGTACCATAACCCCAAAAGGGCAAAGCATGCCAACCGATGCATGCTGACAGATTTGCAATTATTGGCAACTAATGTAATACCATCATGTTTTGTGAATGCCTACATTTTCAGAAAACCAGTTAATATATATATATCTGAACAGGCCATTACCTCTTGTGGTGTTAATGCCACATTATCCACTTCTTTAGCCTGATCTTTCAACTTCAGGTCAGAGTTTAGGCTTACCAGACAACAACCTTTCTGTTATTAAGTATTCTTTCACACCAAGAAAGAAACCTTCTCTGCCCTATTTTTCAGAGAAACTGTCCTTTAGTGAAGAATACTCTTACAGAGGACACAGCAACATACTTATGAGAAAATTAAAGGTATCTTTTTCTTCCAGGAGAAGAAATGAAACAGCCCACAGTACAGCAAAACATTAGGCTTAAGAAAAATAAAATGCTATAAAAATATAAAATTACCTTTCTTATACTGGTTTTAATTTTTTGTAACTGCAATACCTATTTATTAATAGCCAATAGAGATTGTCCAGTTATCTTAATATATACGTAATGTTAATCTTGCAACTCAGTTTGCATGATACTCTGTTAGTGAAGCATGAGTATCCATTCCCTATCTGAAGACTTGTTAAATAGATAAGAATTAATTCGATTTTATTGGAGGTGTACAAAAAAAGTTAAATATAACACATGAAATGCTTATGAGTTCCAGGAAGATTTTCCTAAATTTAATGAAAAAAATAGATGAGCTTAAGGTTTGGTCTCTTACAACAACTCTCTTGCTCCTCTTATTTAAGCAAAACAAACAAAAGACAAGTCTAATTACACTTTGGCTCAAGCTTTTCTCATGAACTTTCCTGAACATAAAGTATTATTTATTTTGATCAGTTGCACAGGGGGAAGTTGCCAAGAAGCTTAGTGAAATCAGGAAATCCTAAGCTCTTCCCAAAGTTTCTTCAGGTATAAAAGTTAATGTGAAAAAGTGGAGAGTCTCAAAGATTGCCAAAGAGTAAAATACATGAAGAGAAGAAACTATTTCTTCTTCAGAACCAACAGCACTGAGGATAGCAGTTCACAATTAGCGTTCTTCTGAAAATAGTTTCAATGCATATGCTCCACTTAGATTAGGCAGTTCTTAGCATGAACTTGTGCTGATCTATCTGATACAACCAAACACCGATGAGATTTTTCCTGCTGGAGTAGATTTGTCAGTTTTGCAAAATGCATGTCTCCTAAGGAAGTAAGGTCCTTATATCAATGTTGTGAAAACACAGATCAAGGAGGAAAAGCAAGCCTAAGAAAGGTGGTTCTTCAAATATTAACAGGTTTGGTTTCAATCTGCACCTTAGCACCTGGGTGCATCATAATTATATATTTCTTCCATCTTCTTATCAATTTGATGTTACGCACTTTATTTAGGGACGCTGAGTCTCACGGCACAAAACAATTTCATTCTTAGGAATGGTAGATGAATGAGTTGTCTCTTCTGCTACAGCCTACCCTCCAATCTCAGTTCCTTAATCCTGGATAGATTACTTTTGGTGGTTTTACCTGCATGGCGCTGCATTTATCATTGTTACAGAGAGCCTTTTGCAGCTGATTACGTTTAAAGAGCAGAATGAATCAGGGAAGATTTTTTTTCCCCATTTTGCAAGCAGTTCCATCAAACTACTAAAACAAATCCAGACAAGCAACTGTCTAATATAAGTGTTTCTCAGTTGTAGATACACACATTGGAGAAAAATCACTGGTGATTAAAGAGACTGTGATGAAATGGGCAGAAAAACCTGCCCTACAAGAGAATAAAAAAAAAAAATCATATATTGTTTCGATATACATTAAAGGAAGATAAAGGCATGAAACAACAGAATTCACTGTCATCAAGCACTAGATGTGCATTCTCCATCTCCATAACGTGCAGTTATTTTATTTTTCACAAATAGATTCTATTCTGAATTAGGACTACTCTGGTAGCTTTCAATTTAAAGACTGCAGCCATATGCTTTAAAGAATTTCAAGAACAAGAATGTCTAATTTAACCTGGCTTTATTTTGGAGTACCACTTGGTCCATTAAGGCCTCTTAAACTCATCCCATTTTTAAAAATAATAAAGTCAAACTGGCCAGAATAGTAACATGGAATCCCTTTTTATGAGAATTACGTTAATTATTAGCTAGCCTTCACATGGAGCTGATTGCTGAAAATGATGGTTTTTTGACATTTTTGAAGTGAGGGCAAAAAAGGGCAGTATGCTATTAGCCTCCTCCTCTGTCATATTTCTCCTATATACATATTTCCATTATAAAACACATTTTTATTCCAGGTGGGTAGACTGGACAATTAATCCCCAGGCATCTGCAATGGATCTCAATTTGACAGCAGGACATATGTTTATGTTAGTTTTTAGGAATATGAATGTTCTCTGGATAGCCAATTCCATTCTCACACCTTCAGCATAAGATTCAGCAAAAGATTATATTTAAGCTTAGCTTAACAGAAAGCTTCTAGCACTGTATTTTGGAGTTTCTACCTGGTCTTTCTAGTCTCTTGCCAACTACTCACATCACAACCGACAAAATTCTGAAGACTATGGAAATGTTTTGGTAAGAGTTATGAGCACAAGTCTTGAAATTCAGATGACCAGGAAGTATTGTGATTTCCTCCCCTCCTTGACTCCTTTTATCCTCCCCCCCTTTTTTTTTTTTTATTTTCTTTTTTTAATAATTTACCTTTTGCCAAGAGTGAGTAGAGGTACAAAATTGTTTTAGGAATGTACTATTTCAGATCAGATTTATTCAGATGGATACATCCCTCTCACTTCCTGTCAGAAGATGAAGGCTCTCCCATCAATGATTTCTTCATGGAAATATAATGGGGTAGATGTCATTATTTGTAGCACCACAAAGTCACTGCAGGACTTGACATACCTTCTCCTCCTGCCCTTAAAGCAAGTTTTGCTGTTTTAACATGTTTTTGCCAGGATGACAATGAGGTACAAAATGCAAACAGGTGAAGATAGGCAAACAATTAAGCTATTTTAATGTACTTGCTGATAAAGATGACTCCACTGCATTAGGTATATCATTTTACTGTCACATCAGCAAAATTCAAGCAAAGAAAGCCACAAGATTTACTTCAGCAGATACAATTTTCATTTCCAAAGATTTATGGTTTCATGAGTATAATGTCTTCAGTTTATGCTTTTAAAACTACCAGAGCTTTAAAAAGAACTTTGCAGATTCCCTGCATCAACTTGAAAGCAGACTGGGATAGCTTACTTCAAAAATGAAACTCAAGAATACTTCCCTCTGCATTACCCCCATACCTGTACAATTCACCCTGCTATTAAAATCATTTGCTTCAATTTGGCATTTTTATGGCTTTTTTTTTTCTGTTTTTGTTGTTTTAATAGATAATTGATTTGTTTTGTTGTCTTCTTTAATTTCCTAATTTCTCAAGGAATTATTTAATCTGCCCAACATGCAAGAGCTCTCCCCCTACAAATCTATGAAGCAAGCTGTATCTTCTCTTAAAAAATGAAGTAGAAGCAATATAGAATGCTGAGGGAGAAACACTTTCTCCCAGTTATGTAAAACATGTTTTCAGTAGTCTCATAGTATTGGTCAGCTTGGATTTTAAAATAATAATTTTTCAAGGGCACCTGTTTTGGGGAAAATTTAAGTTCCTTTCCTGTCACTCTTTCCAATATCATACTGGCTTTGGTATTAATAAAAGGCAACATTTACTTTGGTATAGCAAGTATATAGACCTGTTAGACCTGTATTTTTTACATCAGGTTATAGATTTTGATAGGTTACACATTCTTAGATTGGGCTATAACATTCTAAATCATACTTTCAAGGTTACCAATAGCAGTACTCAAGACACCATCCATTTTCATCAGTTTGTACTTTGATTTTCTGATTAGGAAAGCACTGACATGGCACTACAGTAGCAAAATAAAAGGGAAATCATTAATCAAGAATTAGAAGCAATGTCAGATCTGGCTTCTGTCTTACATCATTACATTCCTGACGTATTTCCTTTCCCATATCACCTGTCTCTGAATCTAGCAGTACCTACCATTACTGGAACACCACAACATATGCAGCTGATAAGGTGTTTGTTTTTTTTTTTTTTTTTTTTTTTAAGGTAATGCATTTGAACCAAAGTAAATTACATGGTTCATTTACCATCTGTTCACTTGTTAAATAATTCAGTCCAAATCCTTTCACGTTTTAATTTTTGTCAGAGTGATGCAGTGGCTGGCTATTCTTTCCTTTTGGGAGATTTTAAACTGAGTCATAGAACTAAGTGGTGTGCAATGCTGAACTCCTACAGGCAAGGTTTCCTCCATGATGCACACACGCGTTGATACCCTTTATGTATCTGATTGTCACTGGTAAATTAGCATCTTTGCAAAATTATTTGTTTACTCCTGAGAAAGCAGAGGGGGGAAAGGTTGAAAATCTTTAATGCAGTTTCAGAGCACAAATTTATTTCCTGGATGATTTCAAATCGTCCAAGCCACCAGCCAAATACATAGTTTGTGTAGACTGAAAATATTTTGTGCATTTACAGACTGAGTGTATCACTGTAACTCAGTCACATACAGTACATATATGTACTGTGCATTTATTTTTTACAGCTAAAATAAATATATGTAGCTCCCCCCCCTTTTTTTTTTAAGTGCCTGCTCAACACAAAAATCAGCCTGAAACTGCTGAGACATTCTGTAGCTTTTGAAATTCATTTTCCATATTAAAAAAAAATTACTCCCTTTTCAGTTATTTCAGATTTAACTAATGAGTTATATCACCACATTTATTTCTGCTTTATTCTTAGATGCAGGATATTAATAGCTCAGTAACAAGCAGTAAACATCCATTGTGACAAAATTTAAGTAATTCATACAGGGATAGAGCACAAAGTGGGCTGTAACCAGATTTTGGGGAGGTGTGAGTGAGAGAAGCTTTTCCCAACCTGTAAAGAACAGATGAGTGTTTTGCATGTGAAATTAAATTGCATAACTTAGTGAGGTTTATTATTAGCAATAGGACTGCTTTAATTTTTCTGCCAAATAATTTTTTTGGGAGGGAGGGAGAATGACACAAACAAACAAAAAAAAGTAAAGGAATACAGCCTGAGATTCAGACACTGCAATGTATTTAAATTAAATTACTATGCAAACCTAAAAACCAAATCTAGCATCCTTTAATCTTTTGATATCAGACAAGTGCGTCAGAGACTTAAACCAGGATGTCCTCTAATCACTTCTTTGCCCAGCTTCCCATCCAACTGCCTTAAAAATCTGGTCCTGTCTCTGATATACCACGGAAATACACTTAAACTCCAAAAAGAAAATTGGTCTCTCACAGCATGTAAAAGAAGAGGCAAGAGACTACAGAAGCATTGGCTGGAGATGAAACGAAACCCAACTTACAGATAAAAGCTGTTTATAAGACTATCAAGGGAACAGCAGATGTGAGCATTGGGAAAGAATTACTCCTGTACATTACTCCTTGTGAAAATGAGTGTAAAACTCTACCTTGCACAATTCCTTCAGTGTGCAGTGTCAGCTTTTCCCTTAAAATAAATAAATAAAGGAAAATCAGCCCCCCAAAGTTAGGTCAAATAAAGTGTAAGATACAACGGAAGAGTTCAAAGTTTGAGAAAATTCACTGATGTGCATTTTCACTGAAACGTTTCGTTAGGGAAAATGAGACAAATGGAAAGTCTGACAGTAAAGTTGCTTCATCTAACAAAAATCACAAAATATTGTTTATAAGCATTATGGTTTAACCATCCTTGACCAGAAGGTGTACTATACCAACAGCATTTAGGATCTAAGTAAAGTGAAAGTAGAAGTTGGTTTGCATTCATCAGTCAAACCAGTTTAGCTTGCACGTACAAAAATGCCTGTGCAATAACAAATGTGATACCTTATGAGCTGTTACTTTCATATATCCTATGGATGTAGTTTAGAAGCCTAGACCAAAATTCAAGATTAAGAGGTAAGGGACCTATTCCTATTCCTGCCCTCTGGTCTGCCTCAAGGGTCTGAGGAAAGAACAGCATGTCCAGAGACTTCAGCTGTAGCCTCACCTCCCGGTTACCACTTCCCTCTGTCATGCCACCAAAGACCACAGCTGGCAATTTAAAATAACCAGAAACCGGTGTCCATGCACCTTAAAAAAATGCGGTACAAAGTGAAGTGGTCCAAAGCTGCTGCAGATGAAGTGAATCGCTCCTGTAGGAAAGGGGAACATTTGTGGAGGCAGCTTGGTAAGCAGCCAAAGGTTGGGGAGGGGCACGGCAAGGGAAAAGGCAGCCCAGCACTGCTTCCCAGCCAGAAACCCTGGCATTCAGAGCACTGCATTTATTTTGTATCTCTGCTCCCCTTTTTCATCTTTTGTCTTACCCATTGTAATGTGCTGCTACAGAGGTTTGTGTGTTGATGTTTGTTTCTTTTTCTTTTTACAATTATTTTTTATTGCAGGTGCCAGATGTATTGGAAGTCTGATTTTAATCAGACCTTCAAGGCATAGTTATACAAATAATTGCATCCTCCCAGATATCGGGAACATATTTGAAATCAAGGCATCACACTGTGCTTGAAAGCAGGTCTGCAATTCACTAATTCTCCTCTGAAACATCAAGCATCAGAACTTCACCGAATCAGCTAACGTGATTAAAATCCCTTGTGTGCAAAGAGAAGCAAGAGTTCTTCTGACAAGTTTTTCTTTCATTCTTTGTATCATTTTCCTTTCTATGGCTCCTTGGCAATTTTCCTTTAGCCAAGAAAGGTCCTGTCACTCAGATATGCCCATGGGACTTGATACAACTTGCACCGATTAAAAAGAAGAAAAAAAATGGCGTTCCTGGAATTTCAAAGGTTAGATAAGACACCTAATACGAATCAGTAGATCCAAGTTGAAGTGATTTGTTTTTATTAAGAGACAGGTGACCTCTCCGGGACGTTAAAAAGTCACAAATAACAAAGCTCTATTGGATGGATTTCCAGAAATTTTCATATTGAAAGATTTTATAGTTAAATCAACTTCTGTATGTAGATATTTAGGTGAAAATACTTATACCTAAGCTATTTGGAATACAGTTTCAATGTCTTTAAAAATAATTTAAAAACAAAACAAAGAAAAACAAATCTCTGGCACTACGATACATTCACACAAGTTAATTTCCTCCCAGATTTTAACATTCATTCCACACCAACTATTTATTTCTTGAACTGAAAGCAGAAACAAATGGATAAAACTATTAGATATTTCCTATAGAAAAAACAAAGGGCCTAGAACCCTCTTGCTAGAAATATATAGTACAAAGTTTGCCCTTTCCCCATTATTGTGCACTGATGGAACCAATTAAGGTTTTCAAATTTTTGTCCAAATGTCACCTAGTATTTTGTTGACCATACAGCTATTTTCTTAACACTATAAAAACAAACAAATAATAACAACAAAAACAGTTTTGTTCACATGAGCTCAGAAAGATGCTTCAGAGCATCCTACCAGGCTGTGCACTGAGAGCTCCAGGGGAATGTGCCTGTGGGACACATCTCTCAGACAGGAGAGGGAGAAGACTGGGAACTCAAGAGCTAAATTAAATCTGCTCATTAGCAAACGACATGGATCTCACATAATACTGGAAGTAAAAATTTGCCAAACTCTGATCCAGTAAGGTGTTGCAATACACAGTTTTAGAAATTTGTGTTTCCATTGATGTTTGCAAGATTATTTGCATTGTATCAGGGTCATAAATCCAGCTCTACCTATCAACGGGTAAACTTGCACTGCATCTGATACCAAGAATAAAGAGTTTAAATGGACAACCCAAGGCCACAGCAACAGTTTGGACTTCTCCAAGGACACCTGCTAAATTTTATCCAAGCAGCTTACCCATTTCACTCACATTACAATTTCTCTGCTCTCTCCTCCATTTTAGTGTCCTCCTTCTCTTTCACATGTGGTGCACAGGGCCACCCAACCGCAACCAAAACTCCATTTCTGAACCTGGAAATTCCCATTTTCCTTAATCCCTCAAGGAAGAAGCAATTTTCCTCCCTGTCCTCCCCCTCCCCTGAATGTAAGGGAAGGACAGGAGATGGGCCAGCTTCCCCATGGTGGAGGCTGCATTTGAGCCGAACATCAGCTTCACTTCTGTGGATGGCACCCAGGGAAGCAGCAGCAGAGGGTGGTGCATGGAAGAAACCAGGTTATCCAGGTTATACCATTTGGAAACATGCCATATTAAGCAGCAGTCATCTTTGCCTTTTACTGAGCACAACTCTGCTCTACTTGATAATACAGATGGGAGCGCTAATTTGGACTGGTGTTAATGAAACAAAACCTTATGTCCATTATTTTGCACAATTAGTGCTACTCTCCTTTGCTCTAGCAGCTATGTTACTGGTCTCTTTTCCCAGAAGGTCCACCGCCCTTAGTAGGACCAACAAATTTTTAATGTATTAAATGGAGTAAATGTACAAAAAATGAATAATTTAAGAAGATTAGTTATTCTGGTTAAAACATAATGGACAATAAGTAGTGGCTTACTTCTGTTTACTTGATATTGATGTGGATGTCCCCAGAAATGAAATCACAGTCTAAGTAAATGTAGAAACAATAACAAATGCCTTCTACCACTCCCATCCTTCATTAGTTCCTGGGTGAAAGAACTGTCTGAGCATTTTAAGCTTATAAACTTGATGTACACAGAGGGACTTCAAAAGGAAGAATCCCTACTGACTGATGTACAAACACTGAAAAGTTCAGCAGTGCTAGAAGCCAACCATAAATTTCCCTCCCCTGCAGCACTTTCCTGGGTCTCCCCAAACATCCACAACAAAGGGGAAATTGCAAGACGCACGGCTTCAAATTTAGAGACTACCCTGTTATCTGGCAATGTATGCACAATTGGTCTGGACTAACTACTGACAAATTTAGTCCTGCTCCACTGAAGATCAATTATTCTCGCAAGAACATGCCCATCTAACAAAATCTTAAAAAATAAGAAAAACCTTTCTTGATAGGTACAGGGAGCCATTTCTGTGGAAAGAACACAGTGAAAGCAACTGAAGGCATCAAGCATCAGACAGATGACTGAAGTATGCATTTGAGATGTGGGAGAGTTATTTCAGCTTCCTGTTCTTCCTGAATCAAAACAGGCCATGGGGGAAAGAGCCCTGCACATACACTCCCCTTCTCTCCCCTAACTTTATTTTAACAAAAACGTTGCCAGAAACTTAAAAAAAATAAAAATAAAAAAATGCATTGTTTAATCTCAAACACTTCTGCCTGCTTTTACTAACCACTATAGTAGTATCTTCCTGTGGAGCTTCATATTTATAAGCCTGGTTCATTTCCTTCTGATTTTTTTTGGTAAAATTTCCTTCCTTGCTATAGCCTACATCTCTTAAGAGAAGTAACATTTAACACACAGGCAGGACATTTTGGGTTGCCTTTGCCATAAAGGATTTTAGAAGTGGAACTCTCAATTGTTTTTATTTTAAAGGATGTTTATTCTTAAGTAAAAATCAATTATTTATGTATGAACCCTTAAAGGAACATTCACAATAGCTTAACTCCAGTACATGCAATCTGAGCACTTCAATATTTATATTAGCTATTAAGAACAGACAATATCTCTGCCATTTTATATTGGTGCACTTGCACAGTAGTCAAGATGCTTTAATAAACTGTTTTATCTAGTAATCTTGTAGGTTCAGAATTAGAATGAAAATTATGTACCTAGTAAAGTGTGTAATAAGACATTTATGTTTTAGTTTTTTTAAGGCATATATTCCACTGAGTTAAATATTCTATTTTTCCATGGAGATGGTGATTCATAGCTATCAAGAAAAATGTTTGTTATGAGCACTACAGTGTATGAAGTGTCACAGCATCTCTGATTATTTTCAAGTCTAATCCTAATCCTTTTCCTGTACTTCCTAGTCATAACATTATTTGCAGACTTGAGGATGCTCCATTTTATAGCACACACCAGTCTCTCCATATCTTAGGTCTTTATTTTCCAGATAAATTTGCTCCTTCAATGCTTTCTCAGAATGAGGGAAAGGAATGTATTTCTTAGAAACAATGGAAATACATTCTGATTGAGCTGCAGTAACCACATGGACACATGAAGATAAAACGACAATCCAGTGACTCTTGAAATAGAACATATTTACCTCATATTTAATTATTAGCATCAAGCTTTTAAGAAGTAAAAGCACCTGCATATGGAGTATTGTGCGAACTACTCAGTTTCTTAGGTATTTGTAGGAAAATATTTTGTAGGAAAACAAAATGCCTGTGTTTTTCACCAAGCTCTGTTTACTCATTGTGCTCAAGAAATCATGAGTTTGCAAAGTGGTTTACAAAAACAAAACAACTATATTTTTACCTTCTTTTATGTGTGTGCACGCAACTATCCTCCCTCCTTTCCATATCAGAAGTTCCCTCTTACATTACCTGAAAAACATGCAAGAACCAGCAGGATTAAAAACCTCAGCAGAAGCTTCACATAGGCACTACCTCAGGAGTTCCAGAGAATTTCAATAAAAACAGCTAAAATTAGAGGTCTAAGCCAATTATTAGGTAAAATGTTAGAGCATCTGAAGAGACCACCGTATTTGACCATGCATACACATACAAAAGGAAAATCTTGTTACATTGAGCAGAGAAAGAAACAAACAGGAAAGATTAATTGAATTACAATTACCAACACTGCAAAGATGGTATCTATTCCCAAAATGTTATTAGCTCCTCGCCGTTAGCTAGGATTGATACTGCTCTCAGGAAGCAGAAGAATGGATAATATTTGAAGTCAGGGGTTATGAGAGGACGGTAGCTAAAATCATTTCCCTAAACAGTCAGCAAAATAGATTTTTACCAGAGGTAAAAGATTTCAGAGTTTAAGAGATTTAGCAGAATTCATAAGCAAGTTCATGGTACAGATAAGGGACCTGCTAGGAGACAGAAAACAATTTTAGATAATTCCTTTTCACCTGCCAGGAAGAAAAAGCCTATAAAAAGAAAATATTGTACAGCTTTAAAACGTATTGTTAGATTATATCGTGGTTAACCATCAGCCATTTTCACATCTTATTCTCAACAAAACATGCAATCAAACCAAATAGACTATTCCATTTTCGCACAATTGCCAGCCCTTGATAACTCCATGCTTGCATATTTATTCAAATGACGGTAACATACCCCACATCTCCTTTTTGCTCAACTCCTAGCTATTTGCCAGTCTGGAACCACATAGACCAGAAACCTTTCTTTCAGGTGGTCTGTTTAGCATAATTCATTTACAAGGCACTATCTTTTTAATTCATGTTATTTGGTTGCTTTTGGGTAAACCAGATGGAAAGCTCTGAACCCCAAAATTTGTCTCCAATCTTACCTAATAAAAGCTTTTATCATTCTCCACAAAAGTTCCCTCTACTACAAGTTTAGAAAACAAAACCCACAGCAACACTACTACTGCATCACTACATGTATTAACAGCACTTTCCCCGTAACTGTAGCTTCTCAATAAACAAACTACATTTAAGTCAAATCAGGGTCTTCAGTATTCTTCTGTCAAAACCACAGTATTTTCTGTAGGTCAGATATGAGGGTAACTGCACACTGATCTTGCAACCTTTCTCAATTTCTGGACAGTAACAAATAGACTATTTCTAATCTTGTTATGAAGTGTAGGGTCATAAAACTCTTGATTGTATTGCTCTGAAAATTCACCTTAGGCCTGAGGCACTAATCCACTAAGTATATTAGATTAGGTTTCCCTTTTGCAATTGTCATTTATAGTTTTAACACCACTCACAGAGCAGGACCCTGAAATTCATGTTTAATTGCTATGTATAGGGTTTCTTTTTTGGTGTGACATGAATCAATTTTGCCATCGTCATGTCAGCAAAGAGAAAATTTCCATTACATTCATTTATAGGCAAACCTTATTTTCTGAGACTATAAACCACTGACATTTAAGTCTATTAAATAGCATTGATTTAGACAAGATAAAGTAATAGATGTACCATACTACATAGGTGACATTAGTTGAACTCTATTTAGGTAGAAAATTTAAAGAGGAAAAGACACAATGTCTTATTTTATCTTCCCATTTTAACTGTTTTAATTAGCTGGGTGGAACAACTTGCCTATCTACCTGGTATAAAACAGTTTATTTCAACTAAATCTCCCGAATAGGTTAGGTATTACACTGATGACATATTGGTCTTTCCAGAAGTCTCTGCTGATACAAATTATCTCACTGCTTAATTGTGGGCCTCTTAACAAGAAGCAGAAGTATTGAAATCACAGGTCAACAAAAGAATAAACAATCAGGCATGTATATGACATCTAAAAGACCTAGAGAGCAGTCCTATTGGATGTCATAACCACAGACCAACAATACAAACAATTTCAATTACGCAATCCTTACTCGATGCGTAAATATAATTTCTAATAGTTTAATTTTCTTTTTTCCCCCCAGAGAAGTTATTTTCTAGGGCCTGTCTCAATTACTTTCACATACTCATGACAAAGAAACACCTATAACATTTTAGCTTTCAAAAGTTCACGTTTACTGAAAGCAGTTTATCTGTAATAGACTTTAAGACTATATAATTTGTACGTCTCCTACAAACTGTATTTAATGTCTTAAAATGCTAAAAAGATTAACAATGGAAGCCAATAAAGATATGTTATTAAAGCTCAAACATTTGATGACAAGAAACTTCATATATTAAATATTCTTTTGAATACAAAAATACTTTGTATTCAAACAAAATGTCAATTGAAAACAAACCTGCAGAAATGAACTGACACTTCTATCATATTGAATACATTCCCTTTAAATTATCTAGTGTTGCATAACCACTTGAAGTGCTGGACTTATCCAGATGCAAATCATGGGTAATTGAGCTATGTGCATGCATGTACATGCAAAGTGGCTTCTCTGCATTTCTAGTTTCCACGAAAAATATCTGACAAGTTTCAATTAATATTTTCAACAGGAACAAAGTAAGAAAACAATCCCAACCAGCTTTAGTTACAAGACAGCAAAAGCAAAATTTTGGTCATAAATTGCAATTACAGGAAACTGATGATAAATGTTTAAAGGTACTTTGTAAAGACAGATATATCTCCACATGTTAACACCAAGGATGCTTCAGAATTTGCTTAGAAAACTCATAGAATAAAAGGTTAGGAAGACAAAATATGAAAGTGGTTACTTACCAAAAACAGGAAGGAAAGTAACAGTGAAAATTTATGATAGCGTAAATTTAGGAGTTTAATAGACTGCATTTTTATTTTCCCAAGGCTCAGTAAAAATCAGTATTAGGTCTCAAGGAGAGAAGAATAAAGGTTTTAATACCACATTTCTCTGGAGAAAAGAAAATTACTCAGGTAGCTCAAACTTGGGCAGAAAGCACTCAAAACTAGATTAAAAGTTGGTTTTTTTACAATTTAGTCTGAAGTCAAGTTACAGCATCTTAAATAGCACCAAAAAATGCCAAATTTAAATATTTCATTTTATTTGGGATTCAGGATATGTTTCAATCACTGTAAATACAGAAATGCTAATTACTGTCAGACTTTTGAATGAGGATAGTATACAACAATATGCTCTCTCTGTGATGTAACTGTTGAGTTTTGAAACTCTGAGGCAACGCTGGTGAGGTTTTTTGAAATTTTATCCTTTGATTTTTATTTTAGTAAATCAAATTCCAGTTTGGAATTACTAAGCTCTGTGCCATTTCTAGAAAGTCTGGAAGAGTGCTGGTAGTGCCAAAATACTCTGTACAATAATAAAAAGGCCAGTTGGAATAGATTTTAAATTATTAGGCAGGTGAAGGAAGAACCTCTTCATGACAGGTTGATATTGATATTCTTTAAAATTATTAGTCTCTGGAAGTTCTAGTAAGCGTAGGTATTAAAACTATTGTTACAAAAATGAAACTGAGAAAGTATGTCCTATCTACTGAGAAAGTATGCCCTATTTTCTACCCTTATCCCACTGTCTCCCAAGGGATGTGTAGTTGGTTTCAAGCTACTGGAATACCCAAATGGAAAGAGCAATGTTGTTAGTCAGATCTTAAGTACACACCCTTTTAAAAATCCTATGCTAAAAATACAAATGGATATTCAGAGATAACCATGATGCAAGTATGGGGATGATAGAGAAAGAAATAAAAAACAGAAATTAACCTAAATTATCAACACCAAAAATAAATAAATAAATAAAACCCACAACAATGTTTAAAGAGAGGTGTATTAACAGCAAAGAAAGAAATAAGCCATAGAATGCCACATGAGTTTTCAATTTTGAGGTGTTGCTATTTCATATCAGAGGCACTTATAGGTAGATTGCCTCTCTACACGTTGTTCTCAACAACCCAGTCCTAGAAAGGTATCAGCTGGCTTGGAAGTCTTCAAACAATAACATATAAATAGCATGTTGGAGCTTTACAAGAGTTTATGAAATATACACAGGATTGATAAATGCAACAAACAGTGAGAATAATAATGATGTTCAGAAAGATTTAAAGTGTATACAGAAAAAAATGAGACAAATTGTCAAGGAAATGATGGCCATGAACTACAGCAATGGCATGAAGATGGGTTAAAGGAAAAAATTAAACAGAGTATCAAGAGAAAAAAAAAACACAGAAAAGTGTTTTCTAAGGGAAAACATGGAAACTTCATCATTTCAATCACTTAAAAATAGTATGGGTAAAGCATATGAGCATATACATCTGCAAGAATCACAGAGTGGCACCAAATCATAACTGCAACAGGTGACTTGATGGGCTCTTTTCCATTCAGGGTCCTCAGCCAATACAAAATCAACACAACAGATAAATTGAAAGGGCCCAACCTGGACTTTTTTGGAAAGTGAGGGTCAAGTTTGAGATCTCCCTTAGAAAAAGAACACGGAGAGAGAAGGTGAAGTTTAGTTCTTTGGTGACAGAGCTCCTGCAGCTTTAGATAAAATTAAATACAAATATAGAAATTCTCCTTATAAACTTTTAAATGGAATCTCAAATTTGGGATTAAGACATACTAAGCTTTTACCCAATTTTCTGCTAAAGGAGATCTTTTTGAGCTCAGGCACGTTAAAATGGAGATATCTACTTCTATCACAAACTAATTTGAGCCAGCATTTTCAGCTCTGTCTAGCACAGAGCTTAGATAGCCCAGACAATTTTTATAACAGGTTCCAAGCTAGAGCAGTATGATTGCTCTTGGTGAGATTTATGGAAAGTCATTACTGATTAGTATTACTGATTGACAATGATTAGTACTCCTGTAACGATAAGTCTTATTCTACAGTATGTGGTTACAAAATATCAATTAGAGTGAGGGAATGGGTGGTTTTACACATCTCCTTGTTCATTTCTGGAGGAAGAAGTAAAGCTATATCACTCACTACTAGCATCCTGAAAAGCTGAAAGGAACATTTTGTGAAACTTCATTGCTTCCATAAAATACCTTTTTTTTTTTTTTTTTTTACACACTTTTTCACTTTTAGGCATCTACATAAGCATGTAAACTGCTTACATGAGTTAACTGCTCTAGATTAAAATTGCTATGCTAACTGCAAATATTTTCTGAATTTAGAAATGCTGCACATTCACATCAAATGTGAAATTATACATCATGTTGGAAATTATATCAGTTATAGACAGAGGCTAGCTAACAGATCACCTCCAGTATTTCCTCACTCTTCAGTAAATGCCATTAACAACAAAACCATTTCTTCCCAGTCCCCCTCTGGTTCACTTAAGCACACCTTATGTACTCTGTGTGACAACTGTTTGGTAGGGATGTGCCCCCCAAGAACAGCTTGTGGATATGGCAAAATACACATTATCTAGTTTTGGATCTCAGTGGAAGAAGTAACTTAAAATTCAAGTGATCCTGAGCAATCTCCACAGGCAAATACATAGTAATACAGGGACTTAGTTAAAAATACTGTGTGTTTAGGAACACTACATAGGTTGAAGATATCCAAGACATATTTTCCTGAGAAGTTCTAAATTTTTAATAAATGTATCATATCAGTTTTGGAACAAGCCATGTTCTTTAAAACAACATGAAAGAACATTTGCAAATTTACTTTTTGTTGAGGACAGGAAAACAAAATGTTGTTTAGTAACAAGTCATTTCACCTACTACTTCCAAGGCAGAACACCTATGCATGTAAATAGAAAAGAGTAAGCTAATAGCCCAGGAACTTCTAAAATAAGGATCTAAACTTTTCTTCTAGACTTTTAATCTGCCAAAACTTTCCCTCAAAAAAAAAATTGTGGTAAATATATGACTTCACAAGTTAAAACAAATGCAAAATTCTTCATTCTTCATCCTCTCAGAGCAGAACTACAGACCCACAGTCTGCATACTGTTATTCACGTTGTACATCCATTTGAGTTTGAAAAGTGCAATGCTAGCAAAAATAATCTAATCAGGATTTATTCTGCATTGATTTTATTTTTTGTAAGGTCATATGCCATGTTTGGTGAACACTGCTCTAATTCTATCATGCAGAGAAATAATTTTCTTGGTCCCCAAAAGAACTTCAGTGCAAGGACACCAACAGGGCAGCTGCACCTACTTGCTGTCTTTCTTAAAGGAAGTTAGTCAAAAGAGCAGATTTTTTTCAAATACTACCCATATTATCCTAGTCACATTCCCAATGTATTTGCACTTTTCTAACTCCTTCACTTGTTCTGAAGCACATAATTTGCTTTTACAGCTGAAAGTTTACTTACAAGTACTTTGCATATCCTTACCCAGGCCTTGTTTATTGCTTTCTGTTCTCTCTAGGGCCACCCCTAAATTCCCATACACAAGAGCACCAGACAGGTGTTCAGATTCCGCTACAAGCGGTATGAGTAGAAGCCCCTTAAAAGTAGAGTATGGTAAAAGAACTTGTGTGTTTCTATATATAAAATCATGCACATTGGGATTGGGAGCATAACTGAATTATCACAGCTTTTAGCAAAATTTGTAACGGAAACAGCCTGGGTAATTCAGAAAGTCTGCTCATGATGCAGTCCATTTAAAGAAAAATCAAGATTAAAGAAAATGAGACTGACTGATTAAACAGAAAATTGAATATATGTGTCCAAACATCCAAAGGTGATAGAATGGGTAAAAGAGACTGGATTTTATTTTTTCTAAGGCCTAGTGAGAAAATAATCTGAGAATGGTGTCCAAAGCACACTTTCTCTAAGACATAGGGAACCATTAAAATTACAAGGCAATGATGTACAAGAAAAAACATTAATATGTATATTAGCTCAGTTAAACTAGATATGTGACAGAGATGTGCAAGTGTCCCAGCTGCTAGGATGTTTGTTCGGAGGCTAAAGCAGAACATACTCCAAATGCTTCTGAGCAGAGTAACATCTCTGGATGTTCAGATGTCAATTTTAGAAACTTGGGGTCCAAAACTGCAGTGAATGCACATGCTCCACTGAAACCATGAGCTGAGGCTCACATTTAATTCTTTCAATATTGTGTTCTTTTTTTTCCTCCCATGATGGCTCAGACATACAAAAAGGTTAAATATATGTATATATATTTGATTATGCCCAAGCACTTACAATTTAACTGAAACTTCTGTATGGTTCAACAAAATTTGACTTAATGGCAACACCATCCATCTTTATTTTCCCATTTCAGCTGGTGCTGTCAAACATTTCACAACCTTTTCTGTATGTGTCATATGTCACTTTTTTCATCTGTATACCAAAATACATATTTAATTTTGTAAAGCATCATTATAATTCCTTTTGGTTTTAACCTAGTCACCACTGGTGACTAGTCACCATGTACGAATCTCAAAACATATTTCCCTGCTGCCCAATAAAGTAGGTCCCTAATCAAAAGATCCCTAAATAGAAATCTTCAAAACAGAAAAGGCAGACAATGTGAGCAGAAACACTATCTCATGGCTTGAAACAAAGAAATTTTAGACTGTGCTTTAAGTTGTTGACAACTCTGTCAAAGGACAGATTTCAAAAACTTTAGAGAAGAGTTAATGCCAGACCAGCAGTGCACATTCCTGTCCCTGTGTTCAGGGGTTCAAATATTACTTTCTTGTATGCTCATGATGGTGATTCCATTAGCTTTTCTTAGAATTTTAACACTGTTAAGAATACAGTAAGTTCACTTTCAAAGGAATGTCCTTTATTTTTTCTTTTAATACCTCATGGTAGCACCTATTAAGTCTGTGCCTCACTTAACTGATGTAAGAAAAAGAAAAACCTTTACTCCTCTCGTGAGTTTGGTTTGCAACAATGGTTAGTCTTTTGTACTTATCCTTGCAATCTTCAGTATTACATGGATGCACATTTACTGTATAGTCTTTGCTATGATTTAACTGCCTGCACATATGCAACCTCAGAAATGCTACTTTCCAAAAACAAAACTTTCTCTTTCTGAAAGCAGGGGAGAAAAAGCCTCTAATGGGCTCCCAAGATACTCATGTAATTGAATTAATACCTATACCTAAGCTACATGAGATATAGTAAGCGGGAGCCAATACCACCCAGACGAGTGGTATTGAAACTAAACTGAGAGCCAGACACTTCCAGAAAACTCTGCAACAACCTGCATCACATTTCTGGTGGCCAAAGGCTCACTGCTTGCAGAAAGTGATGTTTTAACACTTCCCTAACTTGCAAATCCTTTCAGAGTCTGATCCTGTACTAGAAAAGGCTTTCTCAACCCCAGGATTACAAATTAACGTCAAGGAAAGCTTTAGAAGAGAGTAGAAGAGACTTTTTTTGTGTGTGTTTTGCTTTGTTTTTTGTTTTTAATGATCTTTTTTTTTTAAGCCATAGTCATAATCCACAGGAACAGGATATATTGCTAGTAATGAATAAGCTCACTAAAGAGTTAAGAAATCATTTTTCATGTAATGATAATATAATTTTGTTTTCAAATCATCTTTTCTCTTCAAGAAAGAAAATGTTTAAGATTGGGCCACGATTTCCAAATCTTTTTCATGATTATCCCCATCATGTATCCCCTTAGCACATGGTACCATCATAGTGGTTCATGATGATAAAATAAAAACCTTCAGCCTGCCTGCAGCAGATCCATTCACTGCCGTCCCCTTAAGAGCAGGTTTTTGAAAGCATTCCCTTGCACTTTCATCATGGATCCTAACCTCAATTCTACTGGAATCACAAGAGACCAAATTAATTTAGAGTGCCCATAAGACAAGACCATTTGTGTCTAGATCCTACCTCTGGATGTGTGTTGGTTCTAAAAGCACAGTGGATTTCAAGCCGCCTCCTATTATTTTCCAGAGGGCAGACAGAGTTATTTCCCTCCTCTTTCAACTTGTCACAAACTTTTCTTCCATGTTATGGGACCAAGCCTAGCTTACTATCATCAGATTCCAATAATGTTAAATATGAACCCATTGTTCACATATCCCTGTTCATAAGCAAAGGAAAATATCAAGCAATGGCCATCAAAGGAGACTCAAGTAATTGTAAATAATGTCCAAGATATACTTTTCAAAATAAGAAAAGTGTTTGCATCTGCTTAAGTTTCCACCACCACCACCCCCTTCCCAGCAAACATCACATTTTCCAAAGTCAATTTTGACAGATAACTAATTTAATGATTTCCCTTGGATGTAACATCCAGGTACTTAGTTTGATTGCTTTCCCATCTATCAGAAAAAAAAATATTACTTTGATTTTACGACATTCTATACCCAGAAATAAAAAATAATAAAAAACTACATTATTCTTAAATAACTTCTGTATTATTTTTCTGATCTGATTACATATTTGGGTGAATCAGTAAAGCTTTTTGCAAACAACTTACAGACTGCACACATATGGGACGTCTTTGTGGAAGTGATGCCAGGTATATACATATGCTGCACCGCAATAGCAAATATATCATGTACTCTGAGTATCTGGCTTCCAGGACTGTGAGATTATTGATTTTTTCATTCCATATTATAGATGCGGTAACAGATCTGGATTTCATTTTGTGTATGATGCTTTAGAAAACCTAGAACAGCTTCATCCCATAGGCATTGACTGTGCCAAGCATTCAAGCAGCCCTTATCCTCATTTTGAGGAATCAGGACTTTAATGAAAGTCTTCCTTAAAAGCAATGTTATTTTAGAGCACAGAATATATTATTTCCTAATTTCCATTCATTCAATGTATCTTCTTCAAATAATTAGATGTATGCAGCTCGTTACCACCAAATGAAATCACCATTGTAACTCCTCAGATGCTGGTATTTTGGACTCCAGCAAAGCTAGAGTCCTGCCCTGAACATCTTTATCTCAGGAATTTATGTAGCCCTTATCATCATACCATCCATAAATGATCAGATGGTTTCATCTTTACAATGTGCTGTGAAGCAGGGAAGTAAAACTTCTGCTTCATGGCTGGATTAGAACATGATAAATTCTGTTAAGTGATTTACCCCAGGTTACGAGAGACGAACAACCACAGCAGAAATCGATCCCCTGGCTCCCATTCTGGTGTGAGCTGCTATTAGAATCATATTTTGCCTTCTCAGCCAGTTTCAGCTCTATTTTCCTAGCCATGAATAGGTCATCGATCTGAAGAATAACCCACATACTGCAAGCTCTTATCACTTCTTCAGAGTACATCCACAGATCAAAGTCACTGACTGCTGAAATTCATAGGTCCTGCCAAGCCACTGATACCCTCATCTCTATCAGGCTTCAGATATTCTTCATTATCGTCTTCTGGACTGTCCTTTGCTCCCTGATGCCTACAAACATTTTCATGCTCTAAACTAGGCATGCTCCTTTCCAGTTGCTCCTTAATTACTGACTGCTTTAGCCCTTACCATTCTATCCTTATAAATACTAATACAACTCTAAATAGGTCTTTTTGACTATGTGTAAACAAAAGTCAAGGACCTCATCTGACAGGGCTTCCGAGAATTACAATAAAATTCGTAAGTTGTCATCAACAAATTTGCCCTCAGATATTTCAGCAATAGTCCTCAACAGAGACTTTCGTACCTACTGTTTTTTTTTGTTGTTATTTTGTTTTGTTTTCATTTGTAGTTCAACTGGTAGGATCTTTTGTTACTGGTAGGTAACTTTTGTTCCTGGACCAACTGCTGAGTGGAATATCAGCCTGTGGACTGCATAACAAATTCATTGGCAATATCTTGATTTTCTATAGGATGCTGACAATTAAAAACAGTACCACTGAAATCTGTATACAAATATTTTGGAGGCCAGAAATCGTACTTTAGGAACCCCAGATTGAAAACTAAAGAGACCCTGACGAAAAGTCCTGCTTATACATACTGATGTGTGACTTCTTTCTCTAAAACTTGAGTGACAGATGCCTCTGTGTAGCAATTAAATGTTTCTTCTTCTTCTCACGTACTACTGTTCAAACAAAATATTTAACTATAAAATATATTCCTAGCAGGGATGACATTAAGCAAGAAACAATAACTCTCTTGGTTACTCACTAAACTTGCAGCCTGGTAACCTCCAGTTCAATGGCTGTAACTAGATTAGTTATATCTAGTTCTCAAAAAAACATGGATCTTACACAATTGCCTTCCAAAATACTTTTTCACTTTATTACACTGATATTTTAGTTATACTGCAATAGGCAAACAAAATTTGGAAACAAAAATACATCATAATAATCTGTAAATACACCATTCCAGTCAACACACTGCTATTCACTTGATTCTGTAAACAGCACTAATTACCATCAGATAATTAAATAACGTAATATTCCTTTAGCAACTGTACTAAAATGGTCTTAGGAGACTGAGTATACACAAACGCAAGATGATGTATTTTAGACTGGTTTCCTGTCCTGGGATATTCTTGGAAGGATAAATGTCATGAGCCCTAGACATTCAAAACCAAGAGACTAAAAAATGAAAAGGCATAGAGTAGAAACTAAAAAGAGAGAATGTCTCTAAAATATTCAATTCTTCAGTTCAACTGATTTTTTTTTCTTATCCCTTGGTGAGAATTCCCCTTCCTGGGGGATTAGACAACTTTTATTCACCAAAAACTGAGTCATGAAATCAGTGGGGCTCACTTTGGAAAATGGGATTCCTTGTGTGAATATCACCTTCCTTAATATGCTCACTAAAGAAAATTTCTAGCTGTTTTCTTTCTTTCTTCCAAATACATTAATGCATCACCCTGACCTTCATTTATTTGCACTCTTTGCACCCTTTGCACACTTCCAGAACTTCAAGCTGTTCTATGCAAAGCAGATGCTTATTTTCTTAAGTACCTGTTTCTATTAACAAATGTTTATGAAAAATAATTTTCATTGTTTCTGTTTAAAAATACAAAATTTGTTATTTGGTGAGTAAGGTTACTCATTGCTTCTTATCTTAAATAAGGACAGAAAATGGACCTGGAGACATGAATTCATGAATTGTTCCTATGGGATGCTCAGAATTCTCTATAACCCAGCCCTGTCTATTAAAAAAAAAAAAAGCAAAAAATATTTTTGTATTTATTATGTAAAGTGCACAAAGTTGTTATTTATTTCTACCACGCTCCTCAAAATGTAGGAGTTATTTAAACCTGTCTTTACTTTCTAAAAAATATCTTAAACTATTCTACAAATCAGAAATCTTATAAGCCAATACCATTATTGTTCTTATTCCAAAATTACTTAAATTTCAAAGTATGAAATGCTACCAATTGTAACAAATTATGTATTTCTTTTAAAGAACAAATTTCACTTGGTGAGAAGACTATTTTCGATATAATATACCTACCTAGTTAAAATAAGCCTTTAAGTTAAAATACATGGAATTTTCTCAAGTAGTTTATTTCTCAACTGAATTATTTTCATAATTAGCAGCAACAGTGAAAATGGAGGTAAAGAAAACCAAAGGAATGTACTTATTTGCTCTGGTTTTGTTTGTATTTTTTTGAATGACATAAGTTTTTAAGATGTATTCAAAACAATGAGAAAAATGACTTTAGCAAAGAAGCTACAGTATTCATTACCATCAAAGGAACAGCAAAAACATCGGTCTGAACTGTTTGATTCCTCACAGAGTTAGAGGTTATTTCCTGACTAGCTGCTAACACTGTAATGGAGGTCTTTGGGTCCACAGGGCTGGACAGAAGCAAACCGTTGCAACTATTTTTAGTGCTGGGCTCACAGTACTATTAATCACAGATCCAGCCAGGAGCATTTGCTGCTGCCAGTTCAAGTCTATTGGCAAGACACCTAGGCAGATCATCAACAGCAGTGCCTGGTCAAGTGCAGAGTGGTTCAAAACCGCAGCTCTGACAAAACTTCTCTCCAGTGCTTACACCGCACTTCTAAAAATGATTCTAACGTAGAGCTCTAATAATTACACCACTGAAAAAAACAGGGAGTAATAGTATTTTTTTTTCCCTGAGTGTATAGTGTCTTTTATAAATGGCTCCAGTTTTCAATGTAGACAGCTGGGTGTTATTATAATACAAATAATATCCCCAATAATTAATACAACTTGCTAAAGCATAAAACTTCATTTGAGACATCAATTGCATCATTGGATGCAACAATGAATAGGTTAAAATAACAGAAACATATGGGCAGATATTAGCTGCAGAAACTATCAGTGACCTCATATATAATACAATGATCCAAACTATTCGCTATAATTGTGGTCTGGAAACTATTGGCACTTTTAACATTAAGTTGCATCCGGTTTTCCTACAATAAGCATTAACCATCAAGATAATGCAAGAACAGATCCTATTTCATCAGTGTCATTGAAACACAGTTGAAATGTAAAGATTAATTCCAGAATCATGGTACAGAAGCAAGATAATTTCTATTTTCCATGTTTGTCACACAAAGGGTGACAAAACACCAGCAAAGAAGAAATGAGACAGTCAGAACATCATTTTTTCAGTCAGATATGGTCATTACAAAGAAAACCAATCATGGTGCTAGGAAATGGAAGTACTCTACAGATTAAAGACATGCATTTAACAGACCTTCTGGCTACTTTTAACAACAACAACAAAAAATCCTCTGCAAAACAACATAAACTGGTTTTGGAATGTAAGATCAAAAGAAATACCAGATGATCTCCCACCATTTTTGTTGTTGCAATACTCTGAAGAAGCACAGAAACAACTTGTTTCCTTGCCAGAAACACACTTTTTGCTTTGTTTTGTTTTTCCTGAAATAACACATTTCTTTGTTGAACATCTCAGGAACACCAAGCAGAACGTGCCTTTGGCAACACACAGGGGTTGGGGAAGGCTAGCATCTACATCCTGTATCAACACCTCGTCCTGCACTATCACCAGGATGCTGCAAACTTGCTCTCATTGCTGGGACAACCCACGATTAACATTAAAAAGCTGTTAATATACAGCTGTTGGCAAAAAGCTCTTCTCTGAACGCAGAAGTGACTCAATTAGACAGCCTTAAGAATCCTTACAAACTACTTAATCACACCAGTAGTAGACCAACAAGTGTTAGGCCTGAATTAAACCAAATTCTGGCCTGAAATACAAAGGTTTTCCCATGTGCATTCAAATTTGAAATTGCAGAAACTTAGTTTATAAGTATTTCACCTATAGTCTTTAGTCCAAAGAGTTAAGAAATTTCTTTAATGAAAGATTTTCTCCAGAACAATGCACAGATACTACTTGATTTGGTCAGGCATTTGTGTACAAACAATCCTTTAAACAGACGTGATTTTCCTGATCAAAACCAAACAAAAAAACAGCCAAGTACTGCAGCTCCTGGAGAAAGCTGAACGCGTAAGTTAGTGCCAATATAGATAATTTCTTTTTCTGAAGTACTGAAATTTATATAATACTAGGACAAAGTTATATTTTTTCCAAAACAATTTAGTACATCACCCCCTCCCCCCCATCATTGTCACAGAGCATGCCAAAAATCAACAGTCTTCACCTCTTCACAGTCCTCCTATCCCATCTAAAAGGTTGAGAGACAAAGACTCTTTTTATATGCTCTGGAAGACCACCTAAACTGCAAGCAGACACAAGCTTATTCCGACTGTGCTCTGCATGCTTGCTGATTGCTCCTGCTCATACCAGCATTGATCAGAAACCACACCACAGCAGCCAGTGCCCCAGCAGCCCCAAACTGATCACTTCTCCTCATAGACAAAGTAAGTCTCCACTAGAAAGCAATAAAATACACTCATTGTATTTTCAAAGTTTAAAAAAAAAAAAATAATTAAAAAGCCAAATTCCAATCCAACATCAGATCTATCCCTGTGTGATAAGGTTTGACTTCATTTTCCCTCTGTAACGAAGGATTCAGAATTGAACTACCTGACCACCAAAACACAGACTTAATGTTTCTAAGCTTGAAGTCAACCAGTGACAAAGTAGCAACTAATAGACTATAAAATCATAAGGCAGAATGACAGATTTACATCTCAAATTTATACTATTTTTTCTTCCCAGAAACATTTGTTGAATAGATATGAATTTAAGTTTATATTTAAAGCCCTACTTGTAAGAAATGATGCCTTCAAAGATCTGTCCCCCATGATCCTTTAGTCCTACATTAGTGAGAATAATGAAAATTTTCATCCCAGTTCTTGTCTTTGAAAAAGTTAGCCCTGATATAGCAGGAACCCACAGACTGCTTCAAAGTCTATCCTAATGTCAGGCAATATTCTCTGCTGGTATAAATTAATGCAAGTCTCAGTGACAGTTTCTTAAATTACAACAGCCACTAATCTATTCTGCTGACTTCCTTACCTCAAAATGTGTGTTATACTTTTTTGGAGGGAATACCAGATCCACTGCACAACTAAATTAGATGCAGAAAGTGCAACTTGATGATTCAGAAAGTGATGGAGAGGGTAAGCACATCAAGGTGATACACCATCTGTTCCCCATATCCAACTGGATATGGTGCTCACTGCCATGTCTGCTTTACCCCGGCTGAGAACTTCAAGAGTCCACAGCCAACAAGCCAATTTGTTCATTCCCCCCTTGATATCAAAGAAATAGATCATCACAGGATACCAGTTGCCCGTGAACTTTCCATTTTGTTGTTTTAACAAATTCAAGAATAAACCAAGTGGCACGGCACCTAGGTGCTTCAGCAAGAAGTGGATATTTACTCCAGCCTAGAATAATTTTCACTTATGTAAAAGCTGCAGACAAAGCAACAACAACCACCCCCACTGAAGTCAATGGTAATTTACCAATAACCAATAATATCCATCAAGTTTCATCCATAACATTTTAATCGTATCTGGAAGGGGGGGGGAAGAGGGGGAACTGGCCATTTGAATGGATTGAAGCAGAGGGTAGAATTGTGTTAATGATGCTTATGAAGATTATAATAATTCAAACAACAAACTGCTGAAATAAGTGCATTTTTAATTTTATGATTACATGCCAGATATGTAAAAATTATATAAAGGCACTGGAAAAACCCAGTCTATAATAACATTTAACATAATTTTATTACATTCCATTTGTTTATAGCCGTAAGTCAAAAAGAACCTTTTCCCATCTGTTAGGTAACAAGGATTATTTGCTTAATCTAAGTATTTTTGCAATCATTTACTATAATTCAACAACTTATCACCCCCATTCAACTGTGACCTAAGCCACTGCTGAAAACATGAGATGAAGACAGCCACCTAAACCATCTATTAATAGAAACCTTTACTGCATTTTGTCCCTACCAAACAATTTATACCAGCAGGTGGCACCAAAAGACCCAACTTCAAAAACACGTTTTGATGCTTGAGATTGGTGTTCAATCTTTTAACACTCAACAATAAATCTGAGGATCATTATCTTGCATATAAATACACATGAAAAACGTGTTTTAGTGCAGATCATATAGCTGAAAACATCTGACATTGCAAATCCTGACCTGCTACACTGAAGTTTTCATGTGCATGTTAATTGTTCACATAATGATAAAATAATGAAATACATATTTTTTTTTATGTATAGATGTCTAAAAATCATTTTCAAAAATCATCCTAGAAAAATTCATCTGATACCTGGGGTTATAAAAGTGTATTGATGACAGTTTTTAAGACTGAAGTTCTGCAAGTATCTTAACAACTGCTTCCAAGAAGTTTATGAATCTGTCCAGAGACTGTAGATACTTTCAGTCCCTCATCTTCTATATGTACGCTCCTCTATTTACTGTTCTCCCAGTGTACAGAAGACTTGGATTTAATTTCTTCCTTTAACAACATTTTATGCAAGAAGGTGTTATAACCAATAACTTAGATTAACTTATGTTTCATCAATTAAAGTGTCATCCTTTTTTTTTTTTTTTTTTTGTAAAAGGCTACAATTCACAAGAGGACAACTCAGAACAGAGAAACCTGAACAAAGAAATGAGACAGCAATGCCAAGTAACTAAACCTCAAGAAAGCACAATATTTGAGGCAAACAAATCTATCATCAGCATTTATGTTGCCTAATTTCATAGCTCCCTGTTCGCCTTTTTGACTTTCTTTGAATTCTACTTATAGGCATCCACTGTTTTCATCTTCTGGAAAGGAGCCCAGAAGACCAACACTGTCCAGTAACTTCTGTTATGAAGACCATGATAAAACTGAGTGAGATGCTACCTAAAACACTACGTGAATCTGACAAAGAACTCTATATGAACGTGCCAACCAAAACCCCGTCCTCTGGGATTACATTTAGGGTTGTCCTAAAGCTGCCTTACAAATAATGGTTTTTAAGAACATTGATAAAAACTAAAGCAAAGCAAGGGGAAAAAAAAAAAAAGTAATTATTTTGATGAATGAAATCAAGAGAATAAAAAATTAAGGATTGGAAGACCCGTCCTGAAAGTTGTTTATCATAATTCATATAATTCATATTGTTTAGCGTCAACAAATACGATTTAGTAATCGCAATTTTAGATGCTGGTTCAGCACACAATTGGCAAAAAGTAGAAAGATATTTCCCATTTTTCCCCACAACCTGGTAAAAATGAGGTCTTATTAGACCACATTATTTTTAAGTAGTATTACTATTAGATAACCACCAAACATTTTTACATAGAGTATAAACCTAAAACACAAAAGGTCTATTAAAGGCTCTGAGAAAATCATCCAATTTATAAAATTTTCTAAAAACAATTGCTAAACAGACAATTACAGAAAATAAGACTACGTTCTTTGTGTTGTAGAATCACTAATTTCATTTTAAACAACAGCAGATAATCTCTCCAATATATGCTACGTACACTGTTACATGTAGTAGTATACAAATATGCTGCTATTACTTAAAATCACATCTAGGAATAATGTGACCAAATGTGACTTTCCTCAAATGAGATTTTCCCTTTGGCTGTGTAATCTCACCAGTTTTCTGAGTACCAAAACATCTAATTCATACTGATTGATGTTTATTTTCCCCATTTTCTCCACTCAAAAATTACACTACTTTATTTTCAACTTTCCCCCCTCTCAGCTATTAGGTTTCCTGTACACATAACATATAACATACTCTTCTCAAAGAAAGGATAACCCGCACCAGCATTTCTGCTAACTACTTTTCTTAAATTAATCAAATCCACTTGGAATTTCCCTCAAATTTATTTCAGTACATGATCTAAGTCTTAACTAAATGGACTGTGTTGTTTCCAGTGTTTCCACGTGTAAGATTTTGCAACTCTGGCATTCTTCCAGCTGGGTCACCATTCTGTTTCCATCTATCATCTATACCAAACTTTTATGCTGTGTCTATGGTTATCATGAAGACCAGTCATATTTATGGAATGTTTTTCTTCCTTTGTCATTAAAAAGAATGTCTTTTTTTTCTTTCATTTTTTTCTTTTTTGTAGAAAAAGAAATTTACAATAAATGAAGTTTGTTACAATAGTTACAGAAGGAGAGAAAAAGGACACTGCCATCAAAATATATTCAGAAAAGAAATCATCAAAAACCGTCAAACCCACAAAGGAAATACAAAACTTTATTCAAAGATGCTTTTGTTTTTTCAGACAAATGTAACTGCCACTTTGAATTTCCTCTAGCTCAAAGAGCTTCGGAGAGAAAAAAAAATCTGAAAAAATATGTTTTGCAAGAATTTACATATTTTTATTGAATTAAAAATCAGTTCAATTTTAAATTGATCTTCCATGTCACCTTTTCATATAGTGCAGTGTTTCATAAGAAATTTGTTTCTCTTGCAAGAAAAAAAATAGAACTGACAGAGTGACTTAAACTGCAAAATCCATCAGTCAAAATGCCCTCTCCTGTCAGCGACTCAACTTTTCTATCACTGTAATATAAGTAACTGTCACACTGAGGAATAAATAACAAAAACTACATTCACAGAGTTATTTAGATACCTCAGAAATAAGATCCTTTATAATATGATATGAACTTTTATATGGAACTGCATAGAGGTCACAAGTGAAAATAGACTTTCAGTCCCACATAAAGGTCATATTCCAATAACATAATAGTAACTAGAAAGAGGCCAGAATTCTGAAATTTGGATATGAACCATGCTTAAATGAACGGCTGTTGAAAGTTGAAACAGTTCAACCAGAGAAGGTTGCGACAACATACTCTTAACTTCTATAACCCCAAAACTCCTCCAGTTGTCATACAACATATTCAGAATATGCATTTAGATATATCTATTGAAAAAATTGTAAAATGGCTTGCACTTGTATATTTTGACTTACTGTAGTAAAGCACAAAGCAGAACTGAAAAGCTGTATGAAAATGATTCCCAAATTCAAGTATTATGCAACACAGCCCTATACAAAAATAAATGATCTCATTGTGCATTATTTATTTTTGTTTTCTCCATATAGTTAAACTGACAACAAAATTTGGTTTTGTATGCTCTCATTAGAAAAATCTCTTACACCATTGCAATCTGTCTTCACTTCCAGCAGCAGCATTTTCTCCATTTTTTTCTGATAGAGTTGCATTCTGCAGAATAACATATCAGTTTACTTCTTGCAATAGATGATTGTGAAGCATGATAGAATAGAACAGTGGCATCAATCAAAATGCTGTTGTCCTAACAATTCCTTACTCCTACACTTCTAGTCATTTCACTAATCGTGGAAGGCACTGTGGTCTAGTAATGAGGGGCTGTGGTTTGAAAACTGAAAGAACTAGGTCACAAGATCTAGTTCTGTCCCTAGCATACTATGTGATTCTGTGCAAGTCACTTTATCCTTTTCCTTTCCAACCCCTGTCTATTTAGATTGAAAGTGCTTTGCATCACTGTCTCTCAGTATTGATATATTCTTAACTCTGTTGAATCCCATGGCAAATATCTTACATGGCCTTCAGCAGAGCCAAATTTTTCATACTGCATTGATACAGCGCTTAGCACAAAGAAATCCCTACAACACCACACCTGGGGTTAACATAAAATATGGCTGCTGCAGTTAAAAAAAAAAAAACAGTACTGTATTTAAGAAATGACTTAGTTTGGAAAATGACTTAGTTTGGAAAAAAATAAGAACACAGCTTTTAGTAGCAGCTAAAGCACTGCTCTTTCAGTAAAGGCTGGTGACTGCATCAATGAAACATAGCTGCCAAGATTGTCAACTTCAGCAGTACTGCAAGTTTGGATTTAATGATGGCATTTTGGCCAAAACTATTTTTCTGGAGGTGAAAGTGCTTATCTGCAGTTTTAGCAAAGGGACTTTTCACTGTAGGTGGGGAAAAAAAAAAAAAAAATGTCGGGGAGCTGTATGGTAGATGTGACAACAAACTACATCCAGTGACCAAAACCTAAATCACTGTTTTTGATCTAGGACATCTGCAAAACCAAACTCTTCCTTATGTCTTTCTACACCTTTGGTTGCAACAGCAGAACTCATAATTAAGGTCAGAACATTTCAATATATTAAGACTTTAAGCAACCAGAGCAATTCCATCATGTCAGTCTTCAATTCTAGAAAAAAAAAATCAAAAATTGACATAAACCAACTCCACAGTAAATGGTACGCACTGGTAGAAATGGCTTATTTGAATACTACTGGTTGTACTCTCATTTCTAAAGATGTGAAAAATAAAGTTAATTCTGAAGCTGTTCCTCAGAAAGAAGATTTGTTTCCTCAGGAAAAGAAAATCCATCAGTCCTCTGAAGCTACTGAAACAAAGCTAGCTGAATAGGATTAAAATGTCTTTTTTTCTATTTTTTATTTTGAAGTGGATATTTCAAAGAAAATATTTTAATGAATTGTTCTAGTTTTGACAACATTTGCATTCCCCAAAAGAAAGTGCCTGTCAAAATTTTCCAGTCGCCACTATTTCACAGTTTTTGGTAAATTCTATGTATAGGTCAGGGTGTTCTCAGCAAAGTTATTTTAACTGAATGTCCTTCCCTGATTAAATAGGCAGAATCAAAATACAATGCTGTTGTTTGAAATTAGTATAATGCAATCAGCTGAAAACCAACCTAATCTATATTTTCAATTGGAATATCTATAGCACATATTTTGTGATGAGATACCTATACAGAAAAGACACAAAAAAAATACAAGGTTCTGTAAAACTTCTATTCTTATTTTTAATATTTACACCCCATAACACCTAAAAAGAGTCCTTTTGAGACTGGTGTCTGTAGGTATGTCAGAACTCAAAGCAAAGGTACAAGCAGGGAACAAGCAACAAAAAGGAAAAAAATTTTGAGAGCAAGAAGGATTCTTGGAAAAAGATGCAGCTGATGGGGAGGATTTCCCTTCTTTCACCCACCTCATATATTCTGGCAAGGCAAATTTGTGTTGAGAAAATCCTCTACTATACCTTGAAAACACTGTTCTTGGAAAGCACTGAGTGGATGGTAAAACTACTAGTCAACCACTGAAGTCACAGCCAGAGACATGTATGGTTTTCCCTGACAAGAAGCAAACCCCCAGACAACACCGAGCTATCGATAAGCCAAAAGGAGGAGATAGGAACATAAAAACTCTGGTGTGGAGATCAGTATCCTGAATTTTAATTTTCCTTCGCTATAGTGTGCTTTTGACTTCTGAAGCTGTTGTCACAGGCCTCCAGAGGTAAAGGGCACAGTTTTTTAGGTATATGTTTTGTTAATAAATATGTACAGAGAGGTATATTTTGACCTTCCCTTGCCAATCTACTTCTAGCATGCATATATACAGAGTGGTTTCTCTTCTCAGGTCATCATGGAATAGACTGAAACCCCTGATCCAACTGTCATTTTACCTGTGCGGTCCTTTACTTACTGCCATTCTGCAGTACCTCAACCAATATGAAGAGTCTAGCAAGTATAGAAGGTCTCTGATCCTGACTATAACAAGGAATATCAGTTAATGGTTAAAACTGTCCCCATCCTCATTTTTCTTTCAGAATGAAGCTGTAGAGGAAGAATCAAAGTCTCAGGGATGCTAGACTTGAAGGAAAGACATGGGATGTAATTTTTTATTTCCTACAAAGATGTAGAAGGAGTTTATTTTCAAAAAGCAGAAAATAATTGGTTTTCAGAATAAACAAACTTATGAAAGCATTCATTTTTTAAAATAAAACTATCTTTAAAGATTTTCAAAAGATGAGTTATGCATTGAAATGGCAATCTGAAATACTACTTTAAAAGAAATGATCAACATTACATACTTATATGACCAACAGCAGACATTAGCAAGGAGAATAAAATGTATGGTTAATTTATGTGAGTTATTTCAGAATACATTTTTTAATTTTCAGATTATAGTACTGGAGGTTTTTTTCAACAATTCACGTTTCAATTTCAAAATTTGCATGTTTTAAAAATATTAATGCTTTTGCATAAATGGTGTTGTTTCCTCTTTTTTCCTAGCTTCAGAAAACTTCTCTAATCAAGCCTCTTTAGCATGCCCATACATTTTACAGGAAAATTAAACTTTTATCTAGAAGATCTTAGTTTTCTTGGGCATAAAGGGAACAGGGCATTTAATTATTTTTAATGAACTACGCAGAACTAGAGACAGTTTTAAAATAGTGGAATGGTCTACTAACTAGAGTAGTTGAATCCTGTTTAAGCTATAGATTCTACATGAGCCAAATTATTTGCACTTGACTCAGCTTGCAGTTTATAGAGAACAAACTTTTGAGAAAAGCATTCTTTCCTTCAGCATGAACTAAATTTAAAAAGTTGAATTTAATTTGCAAGGATAGCAGATAAATTTATAGCAGGTTTAAAATTTGAGCTTAAATTCACATCCAATTTTATACAAATTCATAGAGCTGAAAGTGCTGTTTGACCATTGTCACAAACGAGAATGGAAACAGCAAAATGTATTTATAGAATTAGTAGGTTGCTGCGCAGAAGCATTATTGGCACACACATGTACTGCATATTAGAAATTTGCACTTTGTCATACAATTAAGGTACACTTTTGGTGAGGATTTCTAACTTCATAATCAGCTGTCATCTGTAAAAAGATGTATGCAGTATTTACTGAGATTAATGTTTCTCTGTCCTTAGTTTAGCCTGATGAATAGTGCTAGTCATACTTCAGAAATTTAAGCAATACCTTAAGCCCATGCACTTGGCACTAATTTAGAGCAGAGGCATCACGTGAGTTTAATTAAAGCCTCTCCCATCCAATTTGCTAATCAATGAGCTACAGCAGATGTGGACAATGGAGCAAGGATTTCAGTGCTTCTGCAATATTCATAGTAGCAGAGTTTATCATTAGTATATGAAATCACAGCTTCATACTCAGTGTATTCATTGAACTAAAATCATTTAGCACTTCCCTCCTCCCTCTGTCTGCTTTTACTCCTGCTTCCTAAAGAAAGACAGGACCAGGAGAGACAGAAGTAACTTCCTACAGTTCCTCTCAACAGCTGTTTCATTCATAAGGAAAATGTAATTTAGGTGGCTCCATATGAAAACTATTTAGCAGTTTTGAAAAAAATAGATGGAGATGGACATAGCTTAATTCAGCCTCAACTACTTGGCTTTAATCCATATACTATATCATAGAGTCAAAAAGGTCTAGCACATTGGTGATAAAAGTGTTGATACATGGAGATTGTCCGCACCTTATTAAACTCAGACATTTTGCCAGACTCAGTAAGAGTAGGCTCATAAACCACACATAGTAACAGAGCAGGTTTAATTTTTTTTATTTTTATTTTTTTTTTTTTACAGACACTTCCTTGGCTGCAGATGTCAAAATCTTAAGCTTGTGGTTTTTTTTTTTTTTTTTTTTTTTTTTGCATTCGTTCATTACTGAAGTATGACTGAATGCTCATTACACTAAATTTCATGTCTGGTATTGCACTGATTTTTAAAAAATCTATCAATTTAATATTAGGCTATTAAAGCATTCCTGTGTCATAATATAATGGTTATGTTATATGCACAGTTTCAGGCTAGCCACTAAAAGCTCAAGATTGCAAGCCATCATAATTGCAAAGCAAATAAACAATTGCAAATAAGCAAGGCACTTTAAAATAGAATGATTGGAAAGAAGTTGACCCACTCACACTCATTCAAACAAATGTTAATTTTCTTTAGAAAATAAGAAATTTTCCTTTTCAAAGGTATAACTTTTCACTCCCTACACATACTATTTTGTCCTATGGAATTTTAAAAATACAAAGGATTTCAGAGTTTGTAAGATACTTGTAGTATAAGGAAAAATTTAGCTTGAGATTTAGATAGAAGTCTCAAGTTATCAGAAAGTTTAGGACTTGATGTCCTCTCTACCTCAGTTGTCTAACCACACATTATCTCTCACTGTGCTGCACTGAACTGTGTCAAAGTGTAACAGCATGAAACTAATGAAGCAGTCATCGGGGTATCCCTTTTGCTTTGCTCTGATTTAGGTAAGGTCTGAGGCAGATAAGGAAAAGGGTGGCTATTAATATCTGAAGCACACAGAATTCCAGTGAATAGCCACGCCAAGGCACAGCTGAATGTGTCCTACGTCTCAGATCTTCCCAAATTTCATTGATCTGCCCACTGTCTCCCTCCATGAAACAGAACTAAGAACATTTGACATTTCAAATTCCCAAGCCAGAGGAATGTATTAAATTCTGGACAAAATTTCACCCTTTGGAGATTTACATCCCTTCCCTGTTGGAGAAGAAACGATGTAACGAAGAATAAGTTGGAGCGGTTTACATCAGGCATTTTCAATATATAAAAACTTTAACTACAGACTGCTAAAAGGAGGCTCCAGATAAACACAAGTACAGAAAACATCAAACTTCCATTTCAAATGTTTAAATTCAGTGTTGTCTTTTTTTTTTTCTTATATTTAAGGTAGCCATTCACCATTTGGCTCTAATTCAACTACCTCCTAAATCAATAGAAAGACTTCCCCCTTTTAATGTGTTTTAGAGATGATCCTTATAAGAGCATTTGTTAGGATCACTTAGGCACTTAAATGCTGTTGGTTTCTCTGGCAGCTACATAATTGCACGCATATAAGAACCTGAGACATGACAACTAAGGAATAAGCACAAATTGCTTATTTATTTTATAGAAAATTAATGCCTTGATCCAAGCAAGCAGTCAACTTTCTGACAGAAGAGTACTCTCTTCAAATGAAACACTAATACACTCTTACAAATACAATTAGTTTCACAGATCAATGACAGCCTGTGATTTTGCATTTTCTTCTTAAACCAAATGACTGCTGTACACGAACTGTGACCCAATGACATGTTTCTCCACTCATCCAGGGCTGAGGATCGAGCCCATTTCTCAAACTCTTCCAACCCCCAGCAATCATCTCTAGAAGTAGAAAAACTAACTGCTGCAGCATACCATACCCCTGCTGAGCTGTACCACAAAACAGGCAGACATGGGATCACAATCCTTTACTCTAAGAAAGCTAACAGGTAAGATGAAGACCAGTCTGGCTGCTAGTCTCATCCAGTTCAATTTCAGAAGGTCGTGCAGCTATCAACAAAGAACAGAGCAAAATAATGAATCAGCATATTCCAACTCCTTAGCACAGTTTTGAAAACAAGTGACAACTATCGTAGCATGGAAAGATAGAGTTTGTACCTACTGAAACTACTGCTAGTAGTTTCTCACACAGATGGATAGATCAAGCAGTGTCCATTGTGCACCTGAAGTTAATAGGTGAGTGAAAGAGCACAACCACCACAACTTTTTACAGTTTCAGAGACTTTCAGAGATGGCAGCATCAGCTGTTGTCTGGTCACTTATATATCCCAGCATCTTGAATGTCACAAGTGAATTTAATTACAGCCAATAAGTTCCCTTTATTAAAAGTTAATGCTTCAGAAAGGAATCCAGTTGGAGGCCGGTCACTAGTGGAGTCCCCCAGGGCTCAGTACTAGGGCCAGTTCTCTTTAATATCTTTATCGATGACCTGGATGAGGGGATCGAGTGCACCCTCAGAAAGTTTGCAGATGACACCAAGTTAGGTGCGTGTGTCGATCTGCTCGAGGGAAGGAAGGCTCTGCAGGAGGATCTGGATAGGCTGGACCGATGGGCTGAGGCCAACTGTATGAAGTTCAACAAGGCCAAGTGCCGGGTCCTGCACCTGGGGCGCAACAACCCCAAGCAGCGCTACAGGCTGGGAGATGAGTGGTTAGAAAGCTGCCTGGCCGAGAGGGACCTGGGAGTATTGGTTGATAGGCAGCTGAATATGAGCCAGCAGTGTGCTCAGGTGGCCAAGAAGGCCAACAGCATCCTGGCTTGTATAAGAAACAGTGTGGCCAGCAGGACTAGGGAGGTGATTGTCCCCCTGTACTCGGCTCTGGTGAGGCCGCACCTCGAGTACTGTGTTCAGTTTTGGGCCCCTCGCTACAAGGAGGAGACATGGAGGTGCTCGAGACAGTCCAGAGAAGGGCAAGAAGCTGGTGAGGGGTCTGGAGAACAAGTCTTATGAGGAGCAGCTGAGGGAACTGGGATTGTTCAGCCTGGAGAAGAGGAGGCTCAGGGGTGACCTTATCTCACTCTACAGGTACCTTAAAGGAGGCTGTAGAGAGGTGGGGGTTGGTCTATTCTCCCATGTGCCTGGTGACAGGATGAGGGGGAATGGGCTAAAGTTGCGCCAGGGGAGGTTTAGGTTGGATATTAGGAAGAACTTCTTTACTGAAAGGGTTGTTAGGCATTGGAATGGGCTGCCCAGGGAAGTGGTTGAGTCACCATCCCTGGAGGTCTTTAAAAGATGTCTAGATGTACAGCTTAGTGATATGGTTTAGTGAAGGACTTGTTAGTGTTAGGTCAGAGGTTGGACTAGGTGATCTTGGAGATCTCTTCCAACCTAGATGATTCTGTGAATCCAAAGCTTGTCTAGAAAGCAAAGGCAGGTCCCTTCTACTTTCTCAGGTAGTTTTTCTTCCTCCCCACCCCCACCCCCCTTTCCTATGATTTCTGATGTTAACCACTAGCTATTTTTAGAAGTCGTTCAGTTTTAAAATGTTATGTTTCTCCAGCTGAAACAGGTGCACTGAATTTATAAATACTTATTCTTAGGTCATAACTAAAGAGCTCTCTACAGCCTGCTATTATTTCTCTTTTACACTGTAAGCAAGTAATCTCCCATTTACTAATTTTGCAATTAAAAAAATTAAGTTGCTTAGTCTGAGCCTTTTTTTTTTTCCATCATGATGGCCTACTTCTGCATTGTCTGCAGTTTTTCAAAAATTTTTTTTTTTAAAGTAGTCTCCTGATACTGGTAAAGTATTGCAGCATTAGTATAAGGTGTGCTGTACTCAGAGGTAGAATGACGTTATCGCCTGTCTCCAACTACTTTCCTGCTTTCAACCTCGTGGTAACTTTGCCACAACACTGCATCAAGTGCTCACTACAAATTGGTGCCTTGTACCTCTTTTGGACCTAGTTTACTTTTCAAGACACTGTCCTTTGTGCTGTACATACAGCTTTCATACCTTTTAAGTTATCAGCATTTATTTATATGTACTTTGAGATGAATGATGAAACAGTTGACTAGCACCAGACATAATATCTGTTCCTTTGGAGCTCAGTGATGTTTCGTCATTGACTTTATGAAGGCTGTCAAATAGCTAATTCTTAATTCATTTAACATCAGCTGTAATTATATTGGTTTGTGCAATTTTATTAATGAAATGCCATGCGATACCACCAATAACTTTACAAAATCTAATTTTATTATTTCATGCACCTAACTTAATTAAGCAAATATAGAATCTTTTCAGATTTTTGGTATTACATTGCTATCCTTCAATCTTCTTCAACTGAATTCCTCATGAGCTTTTTTTATTTTGTTTAGGATAGACACAACATGACTGATCTATATATAGTTGCTTTGACCTCACTTATCCTCTTTCTTCAGATATTCCTGAGTTTTTAAGTTGTTATAACTCACACTAAAAGAATGTCAGCTGATGGAGTTTTCTCTCAACTTGGAGGGAAATTTTAAAATTTCAGCTCTTTTAAAAATCCTGGACCCCCTATATTAATTTAAGAATGTGAAGCATACTCCTTTGGGGTGGAAAGTATAACGGCACATTGATGAAATGCAAGGACATGCTCCTCCTCCTCCTTTTTGAATAAATTTGCATTCAACCCTTTGAAAATCTTTTTATTAACATTTTTCTCCCCCCAGCAGCAAGCCTGGGCAAGTTAGGAAAAGTAACCCTTTCTGAAACCACCATGCTAAGAGCCATTGAAAAATAGTGTATACAATGGTATTTTGTAAGGATTTTCCGTCTGCCTCCTGAAGTCATTTTCCTGCATTCTCACTGTGAAACAGAGGTGAGGGTGGCAGAGGGGAAGACTGCTTCAGTTTGTTTTTCTGCACATTGTTATTTTTTTGGATTTGATTCATTTTAAGGAGATCTACTTTGGTAGGTGAGATTGTTTTTATTTTATTTTTTTACACTTAGTTGGTCAAAACATTTCAGAGTAAAGAAATAACATGAATAAGAATAAAACTTGTGCCGAACCTTAAAAAATATTTTCCCTTTCAAACAATTTCAAAACAAAAAAAAAGCTAAGATATCCAAACCACTAAACACAAAAAGAGAAGCTTCAAACAGCAGCCATACTTTATAGCATTTTAATAGACTACTGTAGATGCAGTAACACTAAAATATTGTAATTCTTGAGCCAACCAATATTATGCCATTAAAGTTCTTTATTCTTTTATCTGAAGTTGTTCTGCTGACTTATACCTTTGACATATAAGCCATTACAATTTCAATTGCAATGTCTCCATGTTATGATGTTATAGTAATTACGGTCTCGTACATTTCAATTTTTTTTATGCTAATCTTGGTTGTTTCACACAGCCCCTCTTACTGATGTTAACTGCACTGTCTCAGACATTTCCACTGGTAGTAACCATCCCAGCAATACATAACTGCAGTTTATTGGCAAGAACTTATACTTAGGCCTGCTATTTACATCAAAATTAATCCAAATCATGTTAGTTATATG